>NW_025791445.1:0-47406 GCF_907164935.1 Osmia bicornis bicornis | reverse complement strand
TAAAAGCGTGGGACGAACATCTACCAGAAATCGCTTTTGCGTATAACACAGCACGACACGATTCCACCGGATACTCACCGGCGTATCTCAACACCGGAAGGGAATTGACACCGCCAGCAAGCTTCCAGCAGGAAAACCAGCGAAAGACGACAACACCATGGCCAGCACGGCTTAAAAACCTGCAAGATGCCCAAGACCTCGCCAGAGTACGACTCGCGCAAGAGTTCCAACGCCAGCAACGCCACTACAACCAGCGTAGGCGGAACTGGCAACCGAAAATCGGTGAGCACGTATGGAAGCGCTCGCACATCCTGTCGAGCAAAGCCAACGAGAGAAACGCTGAACTCTCGAAACGTTACACCGGACCTTTTACGGTCCATAAGAGAGTTTCACCGGTGATCTTCGATCTAAGAGATCACCAAGGAAAACGCGTGGACCACGTCCACGTGAGAGATCTCAAACCGGTGACCGGTACGAGAGATACAAAGATGCGCAGAACCAACGCGCAGCCAAGCGACAGCGGCATGCCACCGCGCAACGTCAGCGCACAGAGGCGCGACGTCACCAACCCCCTCTCTGCCGGACACGGCCCGGCGGCTATAAAAGGCCAGCAGCAGCAGCGTCCGGCACAGATTCGCGATGGCTGCACAGCAGAGAGAAGAAGAAATTGCAGTAGCCATACGCAGACTTTTCCTCCGAGAACGGGCACAAGACGAGTCGTTGACCCTAACACCACAGGAGTGGAAGAGATTCATACGAATGTCGGTTCCACGAGGAGGCAGGTGCGGGTACCAACCGCCACGAACCCGGGCGGCAAGCAGGGCCCCGGAGAGGAAGGCCACCCGACCAAGTCGGGTGCCGACTCCGGTCAGGAGGCCACCACTGGCCGAGCTGACGCCGGCCAAGCGGACGCCGGCACCGCTGGCACCAGGAGACCGGGCACCAAGATCACCGGCCAAGAGGGCCGCGGCGGCAGCATCCCACGCGGTCGAGCAGGGGATCCGGCACCAGCACTCCGGGAAGCAGCCAGGATGACGGCAGAAGCGGTCGTCAACGCGGCTGTAGCAAATTACTGCCGGCCGCCATCCCCCACACCAATACAAGCACCGACGCTGCTGCCAGCCTGTACCGTGGATCCGAAGGATCCTACGAACACCACTCCCTACACCCTGGCGGACGGAACCACCGTCAGACTATACAAGGGTATCAGACGTCATCGGTTCACCAGGAACGGCCGGCGATGGACCATTAACACAGACCGCCGGGGCAACGTAGTCCGGTGCGTCTATACTGAGGTGATTATCCTGGTTTTCTTCACCCGTGCGCGACCAGCCGAATACGCCTGGTCTCCCCGGAGGAGGAGGGGGGTGCGACGACAGCCGCAGATGGGCGTCGCGCATCGCGGGCCCCCACCGCGGCGGCATCCCCACTCCCGTGCGATTAGACTATAAGTAGGACCGATCGATGCGATGATCGATGAGTTGCCTCGGGGCTTCGGCCCCGAGGGGACCTCCTAGGAGGTCCGGACCGGAGCACCAGAGCTCTCAACGCCATGGGTTTCCTGGCGAAGAGATCTCTGGCCAACGGGCCGTAGCATTGCACTACGCTACGACCTGGCAGCTCCTATAGGTCCAGCGGCCGTAGGCGCCTAGCCTCGTCAGTTCCGTGGTTGACCCGGGGTGACCAAGCTAGTGCGCGTTCATAATCTCTGCTGGTGCTTCCGCGGGGATTCCGAACGCTAGCCTACACGGCACCGTATTCTGCCTTTGGCAGCCGATTCCGTCCAGCTTCGCGGCGCTACCCAGGCTGGCCAGGATTGGTCGTCGTCTCGTTCGCTGCTCGGTTCTACCTCGGCGTACGAGAAGACGAGCCGCGTGAGGCAAACGGGCAACAACTCCACCGCAGCGCGAAAACACCGCAGCGCGTTTGAATAAAGACCGTCGGCCCAATCGGGTCTTTCCTTTCCCGACTTTTGCGCTTACTTCCTCGGCACTCGATAGTGCCTCGTCGCTTTCGCTGAATTGTTCGCGTTCGCGCTCCGCTTGCGCCCGCGCTCCGCGTATACCAGCGTGCGTCCGTTAGCCTGTAACAGCGTTAGGTATAAGTTCCGCGTGATTTCTGTGACGGACCGGGTTCCGACCGTAGTACGTAAGATCTGTACATTAGTTTTAAGGAAAGCGGCTCCACTCGTCTAACCACCAGCCTATCTTATGATTGTAGTACCCGAGGCCGGAAAACACCGCCCGACCACCTGCGAGGCGAGGATAGCCGCCACGCAGCACGCTTAGTAACCAGTAGCCGTACCTTTTATGAATAAACATATATTTTTCTACATAATACTGCCTCGTTATTTACCGACCTGTTCCCTTGCGAACCCTGGCACGGGGAAACCGAGCGCGGTGCGCAACGCCGTGCGCACCGAACCGACCGACCCCGTTACAAACGAAAGGAGCCACAATGTTTCTTGATCCTTATAATGTTGGTGCGGCTTCGCAACTTTGACATATCTCGACATATCTCGAAAACTACGCATCTGATCAAAAAATGTCATAGAACAAAAAACGGTTGTTAACATTTTGCCATAGCTTGGAGTCAGTACTGCACGTGTTTACCGTAACGATACAAAACCGTAATGGCCGAACCACCGGCTTCGTCGTAGCAAGAGTCGTTGGCTTCTTCCCGGTGACGTCAAGCTCGGTGATTGGTCAGCCTGACTGGCATGCAAGGTGGCTGCCGGTCGCGCTGAAGAGTGCTGCCGCGGTTCGTGCGGCCACGGTTGAAATCAACGCATTTTCGAACACTATGGCTTATAACCGTATAATCTATAATTTATAAAGTAGGGGGGATTGAGCCAATAAGGCCTACGGTTATATTTAGTTGGAATATAACTCATTTTCTGTATTTATTATTTTACATTATATTACATTTCATTACATTACATTACCTTTTGTCGGTTATGTATGTCGGTTATGTTGGTTACGTATGTTGCGCGTTACACACTTTCTGTAGTTCCCAATTTGTGAATATCGTTAGCTGTTTTACCTGCATTCAGTTTACGTACATTCAGTCATTTATTATTCATTCATTCCTTCATTTTGATGTTGATTGATTAAAGCTATACATTGATCTGATTCGATTTTTCTTGATTTATTGATTCATTTCTGCTTCATATTTTATTTCTGCTAGTTGCCTGTTACCATAATTTATTCTAGTTTCATTGATTTATTGTTTTATTTTACTAACTAATATTATTTGACCGAGAGTTGTTTTTATTGGGCTCACGGGACTTTCCTGATCGCATGCGTTGTTGACGTTGTTTGACTTTACTGGTTGATTTTGTCTAAGTTAAATGTTTTATTCTATTTATTTATTCGGCCCTTCGTTCTGTGGCGATTCCTGATTCCGTTGATTCTGTTGTTCTGTTGTTCTGTTGTTTTGTTGTTTTGTGTAATCTGTTTTCTGCTATGTAGTAATACAGTGTGTCCTGCAATCTGCGCAATCTGTGGATCTTATTCGGGTTGATTCATTTGATTTCATTTTATTTTTCCCTATTGTTTGTAATTTCTAATTTATATGTAATTTATATTTATTTCATTCCACCCTATTACAAACGTATGATTCATATTTATATATAATAAATAACCGTAGTATTGATTTCACTAACTGATTTATCCTCCATCTTGATCTGTCTGGAAGCTTGATTTGATGTTCGTGTGCTTTATACCTTCGGGAAAGTACTGTATATCAGACTTATCTTTGATGATAAGTTTGATGGTAAGTATGAATTCCTAGGATTGCGCGGCTGCACGATGGATGGTTTTGCAGTCGATAACTGTGTGTACCGGGTAACTGGCGCTGATAATTGGTCTGTGGATAACCGTTACGGAACCGTTACGGAGCGAGCGGCCGAGTATTATGTGGTGGATGGAATATTTGCGGTTGGTTACCGACTAGGGATAGCCTTACGGCTTATCTTCGGGCAATATTGCATGCTTTACTTACTACGATGCGTTTTGCTATCCTTATCTTTCGTAGGTACCTTACTTCTGGTTTTCATCGCGGTGATTTATTGAAAGTTGTTGAAGTATTTTCGCTTTTATTTCCGCTTTTCGCTTTTGAACGTTTATATATTCTGTATAATTAGTTGATTAATTTGATGATTTGGTGGTTAATTTGATGGTCGATAATCATTATGGTATGGACTAGGGAATTCGAACACTAGGTATCTATGTTCGTTATGGTTTATGGTCGCGCTCTTTATTTTACTTCGCCCGGTTTCCTATCTTAGTTGATGTTGACATGGTCATCGGTCATCTATGATGTGATGTGATACGAAGTGTTAAGTGATAAGTGTCAATTGATCTGAATTAATTAATTAATTGTATTTGTTACGTCCGGGTGTATTTTACATAACCCGACCTTGCGTTTCCCGTTTAGTGCGCTGCACTTGGAAGAAATTCCCCTGCGGGAGGCGCAAGGAAGGGTATTGACTTGATTTTCTCATCTTCGTATCCTGTCCGCGCTCCCCCTAACTTGTGTCTCTTCGTTGAGTGCGCTGCACTTGAAAATATTCCACACGAAGAGCACAAAGAAAGGGGTTTGAGATTTAAAATAATAATTCTTCTTTTTCTTTTCTCTTATTAGCTTCAATAGTTCAACCGTTAGTATACCAAGTTTGTGTACCTCGCCAGTGCGAAGCACTTGGAAATAATCCCAGACGAGGCACACAAAGGAGGCTATATTTAGCTCTTTCAAATAATACAAAGTTAACCTTTCCTTGAGATGATTGCCTACTCGAAACTGCGTAGTTCGAAAATTTAGAAAGTCGAAACCGTTAAGGGAGAGGTATCGTAAACATCCTCCGCCGCGCGGTTAAGCAGTGCGACGCACTTGGAAAATTCCCAGCTTGACCGTGCCGTACAAAGAAAACTATCGCTCTCCCCTGCTAGGGAGATACCTCTCCTACCTGCGAAGCATGCGTCAGCCGACCTTTCCACAAGGAATGAATGCAATTAAGTTCGAAATAATTGGTATGAAACGGAATGAAACTGTTTGAGTGACTATGGAATGCGAGGGTTTGCGTGACAACCACTGAGGTTTGAAATTGTCGACCAACGTTCAAGAACGTTCCAAGCGAAGGTCGACTAAGGCAATAAACATCGACAATGAACTAAACGTTAAACGTGGAGCGTTTAGAAAATTCAAAACCATTAACAATAAATGCACGCGGAACTAATAACGATTAAATGCAGTAACGTATTTGCATATATCCGCGATTTGATAGTAATTATAAATATCGATTGCCTTTTTCGTAAACCGTCAGGTACAAATAATAACGGAATGATTTTGCATTATTTATCATTAGCCATTCAATAGTAAGTTAAACATCTATTAAAAAGGGGGCTAGATGCTCTTCGTTACCGAAATACTATTTGCAAATATCATTATAAAAGCCTCTTCGATAATAAATTCAGACAAAGGGCGTAATAGAATATTCCAGAAGTATAGAAACTGCGACGCATTAAATTCACTAGGCGTTAGAGGGGTAAAAGAAAGAGATAGCTTACGGAAAGACAGAGTCGGAAGAAAGGTCAAGAAGGGATGAGAACTCGGGAAACGCGCTTATACAAAACCAATACGCGCGGGCCTTCCCCTTCGACACGTACCCTGATTTGCCAAATGATGTCCCCACTTTGGGCCCATGATCGCGGGTCGAACCCTGAGATACGATCGCTTGACTGAGGCAAATCACTCTTCGTCGAAAAATCGTGAGGTACGTGACGGGGAGCCCGTGTTCGCGTTAAGCAGTAGTTTACGCGTGAAGATCGTTGTAATTAGCTGACCGGTAAAGTCCTTACAAAAGGCAGAGTGCCGGGAGATTGCGGTTCACGTTTCCGCGTAAGAGACTTTTACGAATACGTAAAATTTCACACTTTTCAATATTCTATCTTTTCTCTTTCGTTTTTAAAATCGCCGTCAATTAATATTTTTCCTTTTTCCGCGTCGCGTCGTTTTGAAATTAGTTTTCGTATCGTCTCGTAACCGTAACACCGTCGAAAGGCCGGTCGCGAACGCGTAGTGCGTGTGACAGGTTTCTCATCTTTTCTTCGCCTTTCCAGATTTCTAGACAACACCAGCGACCACTGAGCAAATTTACTAATATTTTATATTATCTAACATCGAGCTTGGTAAGTTTATCTATTTCATTTTGTCCAATACGACGAATCTGGATTTAGTGAGGCAAAACGGGCGATCTTGAAACCGCGTGTTCTGGAAGTTTCCCCCGAGATCGTTCTGTTCAACGTTTATTGAAGGTATCGAAGAACATTTCGCAATCTTAATAATAATTCCGTTCGCAGTAATGAGAGGCGGCCCATGAAACCGTTGGTTTTGGAAGCTTTTCCCCTTGGGACCGTTTTCCTCTCATCGTAATTTAATTGCTCATTGAAATCGCCGCTCGAATCTACTTTAAGTTCTGTTCTACGACTCAACAGTTTTCAATATAACCGAATTTCGCCGATCTTGTTAAACATATATCTAAATTGCAATTTTTCTTTCTATATTCCTAACAGCTCGAATTCTTTGTAACCAATTTAATTACTGTTATGCTTTTTCTTTTTTGAAATTATATTTCTTGTTTTGTTACACATAACTAGTTTCAGATTCATTTTAGTTTAACACACTTCCTTCCTAACATTCACGCTAACCATCTTTGCACAAATTCGCACGAGGGGCCCGTATGGGACTAGAGCATTGACGAACTCAATCTAACAACACAATTTTCAGAATCTTATTAGGAAAATTAAACGATTCTTTTTTTTTATTGTTCCGGTTGTTAACGACCTAACATCGTCGAGCGCGATCGGGACTGGTGGCAGCGAAAATACCGTTCTCATCCGCGTATTAACACCTAATAAATTAATTATCTTATTCTATTCCTTTATTTTTTTTTTTTTTATGTTTGTACGTCGCGCGCCGTATCACTCGCTCGCGACGTAACAAATTGAATTTATTGAAAATATTGAAGTTTGAATTTTCTAATTTAAATTTTGTATATATTCGTGCGGATGTGATCGCTGTGACAGTGCGCGTAATCCAGTGCAATCAAGTGCCATAACAGGCATAGATCAAAATTTAATAACCCGTTTTTGTATATTGTTACAAGCTATTTCATGCGGATATGAAGTAAATGCAGATAAATTCGAAAAATATGCCACAGACACATTAAAAAAATTTGTACAATTATATCCTTGGTATCTCCTCCCACCAACCGTCCATAAATTGCTGGTGCATGGCTCTGACGTTATTAAAAATACTTTGCTACCAATTGGTCAGCTCTCCGAGGAGGCACAGGAGTGTAGGCATAAAGAAATAAAAAAATATAGAGAAGGAAATAGTAGAAAATTTTCACGGGAGTCCACAATGAGAGATATATTTCAGATGCTATTGGTTTCCTCTGACCCTTTTGTAAATAATCATAGAAAAAAAACAATTAAGTCAAATTCGAAGATATCAACTGAAGTCTTTTCGCTATTAACTGATTCTGACAGATTTAACAGTAGTGAACATGATATTGGGGACAGTGATTCTAGTGATAATGAATCACTAACTGATAGCGATTAATTTATAATTCCGTTAAATTCTTAATTATAGTATACATTAAATTATAGTATGTTTAACATTATATTTAAGTAATTTAATTATTTTTACCTTCATTACTTTTTATAAGTAATAAATATATAAATTTAAGAAAAAAAAATATTTTTATTATAATTTGCACCTCCAATTCTTTCAATATAACAGAAATATATATTTTAACAATGAGATTTTAATTATTAACCCTCGAGAACTTATAAATTATTCCACAATAATTTTGTCCACCTAGAATCGAATCTTTTACCACTGCGCGCCGCTTTGGAGCAGGGGGTGTTCCCCTCGATTTGGAAGGAAGGGCGGCTGGTCCTCCTTCGAAAGGACGAACGGCCCGCAGATTCTCCCTCTGCGTACCGGCCCATTGTGCTGTTGGACGAGGAGGGAAATCTCTTCGAGCGTGTCATCGCAAACCGCCTCGTCCACCACCTGTCGAGCGTTGGCCCCGATCTGGCCGACATCCAGTTCGGGTTTCGCGAGGGTCGCAGCACCATCGACGCTATCCAGCGGGTGCGCACCCTCGCCGAGTCGGCCACGTCCCGGGGTGGGGTGGCGCCGGGCGTCTCCTTGGACGTTACAAACGCGTTCAACACCCTGCCCCGTGGGACGACACGGGGGGCGCTGGTTCACCACAACGTCCCCCCGTATCTGCAGAGGATCATCAGGGCCTTCCTGGATGGCAGGTGGATACTGTACACGGGCCGGGACGGTACGCTGCACTGGAGAGAGATCGACCGCGGAGTGCCCCAGGGGTCCAAACTGGGCCCCCCCTTATGGAACGTGGGGTACAAAGCGGCGCGGCGGGTGAACCTCCCGCCCGGGGTGTGGGCCACGGTATTCGCAGATGACTGCTACCTGCTGGCCACCGGGCGGGACTGGTTGAGAACCTGCCGTCGTGCCGAGGTGGGGGTCGCCATCGTGTGAAGAGCGATCCGGGGGCTGGGTCTGGCGCTGGTTCCTCACAAGACCGAGGCCATGTGGTTCTTCGAGCCTCGGCGTGGGGTAGCCCCTCCGGCCCAGGTCTGGCTCGTGGTCGACGGGTGCCGGATCGTGATCGGCCGGGGTCTTCGATACCTCGGCCTGTATCTCGATAGCCACTGGCGGTTCGATGTTCACTTCGACCGCGTGGCTCCCCGATTGGAACAGGTGGCGTCCAATCTTGGCCGCCTGTTGCCCAACCTCGGGGGGCTGGGAGTGAGGGTTCGCCGCCTATACGTGGGAATCTTCCGGTCCATAGCCCTAATCGGGGCTCCGATTTGGGCCGGCGATCTGGCGGTCAGCAGGCACAGCTGCACTCTGCTGCGGCGGCTGAAGCGCCGGCCGGCCATCAGGAGGGTGCGGGGCTACGGCACGATCCCCTACGCGGGGGCGATTGTCCTGGCGGGTCTCATCCCACTCCGGTACCAGGCGAAGGTCGAATCCAGTACGTACAGCTATTCGCGAGCCCTCCGCCAGGCCGGGGAAGACCCGCTGGGGCCGACGATCGAGGAACACCGGAGCCCGGCCCGACTGGTCGCGACGGAAAGGTGGCAGAGATCGCTAGCAGAGTGGGCTGCCGCCGGAAGCCGCGCCGTCGGGGCGGTCCTGCCGATGACATCGGAGTGGCGGGACCGCGGCCACGGCGGCCTGTCGTTCCGGGTCACGCAGGTGCTCTCCTGACACGGGGTGTTCGGGGAGTTCCTATGCCGGAGGAGCAGGGAATGGAAGCCCACTGTTGGCTCTGCGGGGCGGCGCGGGGCGGCGCCGGACACCGCACAACACACGCTGGCGGAGTGCCTGGTGTTTGCGGTGGCCTGCCACGCCCTGACGGCAGAAATAGGGGAGGATGAAGGGCCGAGAGAGAATGGAGGGCCGTGACCATCTTCTGCGAGGAGGTCATCGCCCTCGAGGAGAGGTCCGAGCGGGATCATGAAGGGTACGATCCCGCTCGGTGAGGTCGCGGACGTGGAACGCGACGACGTCGCCAGGATCCGCCGCCGTAAGGGGCGCGGGGGGGCGATGGCGGCTTTCGCTGTTTGCCCCCCCGGAGCGACGGATGCGGGATGGGATAGTGCAGCGGGACGGCCCGTGTGCCCTCCCGCCTCCTGGGGAGATTTTACGGGGGGTGTTTCTTGTGGGGGTGGGAGGGGTCCTGGTGTACCCTCCCGCCCCGGACGAAATGAGCCCGGACCCCGGTCGGACTCGGGGGCGTGCGGGTGGGGAACCCGTTCTCAATCGGGGGCCCCTCTCCGTCCGCCTCGGGGGGGCCGGGTGACTCCGGGCGGAGAGTGGCGATTTCCCTCCCACGTTGGGAGTGGCGCTGGCCCCCGCAGGGGGGCTGCAGCGGAGCCGATGGAGTCCCCCTGGAGGGTGGCCGGCCACGGCTCACCGCAGCCTACAGGGAGACGACTCGGCGGGCCGCAGGCGCCCTGTTTGGGCGCCCTTGCACGCGGACCCGGGGTGTAGCCGGCACCGGAAGCCGGCGGAGCGAAGGACAGCGCCCGACGTTCCTCGCGGGCGGGCGGGGTGTTGCTCCTCCTCGTAGCCTGTGAGGAGATCGTGGCGCGGGGACTGCAGGCGGTACGGGATGGGGGGCCCTGCCGCCATTGCACGCTGTTCCCCCGCGATGAAGCCGGCACCGGGTGCGACCCCTGGTGCCGGCTGGGGGAGTTGTTACATCCTCGGTGAGGTGCGCCTTCAGCGCACAGCGGGGGAGGCTCCGGAGTTATAGCAATCAGGTCCCGGAGCCTCTGCCATACGCCAGAGGAGTTCGCCGTGGGGTTTTAGTCAGTAGGAATCTGACACTCCCCCGCTGCCCTTCCCCCAGTGGCGCGGGGGGTCTTATGCCAGATTTCCCCACGAAAAAAAAACAGGTTAGGTTAGGTTAGGTTAGGTTGGAGTCTCGTGCTGGCTGCCGAGCTGGTCGGACGTGTCGTTCGAGGGTCCCGTGGCCTGCCAGGCATCTGGCGCTGCGGAGTTGCATCGTTCTTTGTTTCCTTGATTTTTCTTGATTTTCTAGAACTTCTTCGGTTTTTCTTCGGTTTTGCAACATCAGTAATTCCTACGAATTCGCGACCTCTGCGGCCCTTGCTGTGCTTCGCGGCAACTCACGACTATGTGGATACTAAGTGCTAGGTTATCTTCTTTGGTGCATGTGTGTGCGCGTTCTTTTTGTGTCTCCCCGTAATCTGTGCGGTTCTATAAGTGTTACGGAAGTGTACCAGTGATACGAGCTCGCTTCACTAATGTTTTACTGCAAGCGTGCTTTGCGGTTCTATTTCGTGGCTGCGACGTACATTCATCGAGGACCTCGAGTGTTATGGGCATTGCTGATGCAGCCTCCTTATCTTGGCGACCAGTCCACCCTGATCTGCCTCACCAAATCTAAGTTGACATCTACCCAACCCGACTCACGAGATGACAACTGTGACATGAGGTTTTGAGAGAACCGAAGGAAGGTTACGTGCACTGCTGCCATTGTTGATGCTGCCTTTTATCTGGACGGCTAATCAACCCTGATTTGGCATATCAATCAAGTTTGACACCTTCTCCGCCTGTCTTACGAAAGGGCAACTGCAACACACATTGCGAGCCGCCCACGGTTGTCATAATGGTATGTCACTCCCGCACAAATAACCGAAGGAAGGGTAAGTTTGAACCAGGAAATTTTAATTTCAATTCCAGCCTCAACCCTAGTCTCAATTTCAGCTTCATACATTATAAACTAATCAAACGCAAACGCAACTGCATAACCTAATTCAAACATAGTTTGCTTTCTGTTAATTACAAACCGGCGATGGCTTCTGGAAGCTGTCGTCTGCTCACCAAGTATCGGGCTCTCTGTCAGAAATATGCGAACGATTGTGCTAAACCCTCATGTAACCAAGTATAGCCTAAATCTATGAATGCTTCTTTTATATCTCTTATATCTCCTGTGGCACTATGGCTCGTCTGTCCGACCAACTAGCAAAGTAGAGAACTGTATTAATTGAATTGAACTCCCTTTGGGGGCGGGGATTGTTGAACCCGTCCCCAGCTTCCTTGGCCCGACGTCGTTAAAAATGAAGCAAAAGGGGTCGCGCGCGAAGTCCTTATTATAGCTAACGGCGGGTTTCACGTGCATGGGCGCGACTTGGCCACACTCCTTGGAGGTTGACTGATGGCTGATCCACTGACCTGTTTTTATCATCACCCGCATGCGGGCGGCGGAATTCGCTCGTCGCTCGTCCGCATGTATCTCCCATCTCTCGATCAGGCACTTCGCCTCCAACGAGTGGCTCACGCGCTTCAGGTGATCTCTGACCTGCTGAAGTCTCAATTATACTCTAACTTCAATTGTGCACCTGCTTGGGCAAGCAGCTAGGGAACTAACCAACTGCGATTACCGGCTCATCAACGGTTGAATCCATCCAATCTTAAATCTAATTTCTAGCTCACATATGTACCTAAAACCAGAGTACGAAACCTCTCATAACTCTAATGTAACCTTTCACTCTGTGAACATCGTTTCTAGCATTGTGCTGATCCTAAATCCTGAAATAGTGATCAGCAGCCCATTTTGTGAACTAACATTTATGGCCCCTTAGCTTCAACTCCCACGTTAATACAAAACTCAATTTACGAATCCCTCTCAACTTCTAATCACTAGTATAGATTCATAATTATGAATTATGAATTATCAACTCTAGCTCCCTGTTGTCCTTAATTTGGAAATGTTGAACTATAACATACTCTTTTATGCAAACTACATTCTATCAACCTAAATATAATTGCATTTCCTGCGTTGCACGACTGTCAATCGGCAACCTCAAACTCCAGGCTCATCACGTTCGTGTCCTGCTTCATTGCTGGCCTATGATTTGAAATATGGAATTGAATTTCCCCTGGAGGCGGGGGTTACAGAATACATCTCCAGCCTCCCTGGCTTGTCGTAAAAGGCGACTAAAAAGGGACCTCGCGCGGAGTCTCTCCAGATTGGCGCCTTCAGGCCGTCGTACACGGACGCGGCTCGCTTGCAGTTCTTCTTACATCGGCCGATGGTCGTCTCATCGACTTAGTTCTGGACATTACGTGCGAGTGGGCGACTTAATACGCTCATCGCCCGCCGGTGCGCGCCTTTCACCCGCTTGACGAGACGCTTAAAACTTCTAGCTCTCACGCCTAATTTTAAATCCAATCATGAAAACTCAACTCTAATACATGCTTCATTGTTCGAATACCTACCTATCTCCCTGGCAACGCTTAATTTTGAGAAAGATTCGCATCAATTGCCTTCGCGGGACTGTATTAATTGCCTCTTTATTTTATTCTTATGATAAGTTAATTCAAATCTACGATTCTTCTCAATTCTCAATCATAATACTAACATAGTCCTTCAACTACGAATCATTGACCCTGGTTCCTTGTCAACTTTAGAATTTTTGACTATTTCAAGATTGCGTTTCATCAATTTAATCATAATTGCATTTTGCACAGCATGATTTTCAATTGATGACCTCGAGTTTCAGGCGTATTAAGCTCGCGTCTCGACCCTCTCCCGGACTCCGATCCGCGGTTGATTTTCCTTACCGTACTCCCCGTGTGGGCCCTTCCCAACTGCTATTTGCCAAAGGTGACGGAACTCGTTAACCCGGCTTCGGACTGCCTGGCCTGCATACTGCACCCATTAAATTTTTAAGTCGGATTTTGTATGGCTTGGCAAGTTGCCCGTGCGGATGTGCTCCTTTGCGGCTCCCCTTCCTCCCTTCTCTCGCTCAGCGTGGCCTCACGAGTACGACTTCGCCTCAATTTTCCAGACACGCGAATAATTTACTTGGCATCGATTGTGCCGGTAATGATCAACTCAATGAGTGAACCCTACCTTCGAACTTCTGTGTATGTGCCCTATTTTATGACACGAGTACAGCATTCCTATTACTGGACTGGGTAAACACAAACATTAAGTTATGATCAAGCAATAATGCCTGCAAGGCATCCATTTATTAATAACATTCTACGTAACTCCTTACCTTCCCTTACAAATATTTTCTTGACATATAAATTCACAGATAAACTCGCAGATACAATAATACACATACTAAACTCACATACTTAACTCACATACTCGCAAACATAATTAGGTGGTCGGGTTGAGTACGTGCGTGCGTTTGGCTTGCCCTCACTAATGCCATTAATTTCGCCGGTTTAGCCTCACCGGCGCCCGCGGTCACCCCTCCCCTGGGGATCCGCGTGTGCCGCGGGAGTGACGGGAGCCTCGCCGGCGGACTCGACGAGGCACCATTAACCCTGCGCGTTCTCTTGCTGTCTCCACACTCTCCTTTTTGGTCATCAGCTCGGTTACAAACGATATAAGAGAGCGTCGCTTTCGTCTATCCAGAAGACAGCTTGCAAACGACTCTGGAATTAGCTCCCCTACCTCCACGTATAGAAGTGTTCGTTGCACTGCCCAACGATCAGACACAAACACTGTGTGGCACGCATCATCGTCCACTGGAGGATCGCAAAACCAGCAGCTCGGGGACGGACTTCTTCCTATCCGATGGAGATAATGAGCAAAGCATCCGTGACCTGTCATCACCTGCGCCAGATTATAGGTTAGGTAACGTGCTCCATTGCTCTCCACCCACGCCTCGATGTTGGGAATCAGCCTGCGAGTCCAGGCGCCGCTCTCCGAGGTTGCCCATCGAGTTTGCCAGCGATCAAAGGTGTCATATTCCACCACCTGCGGCAGATTCACGCGCTCTTCCGGGACCTCCGCCTCCTCGTACCCATACAAAGCGGCCCTGGCCCTTATTAACAAGTTCCACGGCATGCAACCTGACAGCGCGCACAATGCCTCTGATGAAACGGTACGATACGCGCGTGTCACGCGCAGTAACCCCAACCGCTGTGTCGATGTCAATCGCTGTCTCACACATCCGTACTCCACCGCCTCGCTCCATACCGGAGACGCATACAAAACTATAGATTCTAGCACTCGGTAATACAGCAAACGCGGTTTCGGACCGCATCCTCGTGGATTCGATAGCAGCCACGAGAGGTGCTGCGCTACTTTCACTGCCTTCTCACATACCCGGCTCATTTGACTATGAAAGAGTCTGCTATTACTGAACATCACACCAAGGTACCTAATCGAGCGCGATGTCCTGATTATCGCGGCCTCGTGCGATAGTACAAGTCCGTCGGGTACGCGCCGCCCAGTTAAGAGCACTGCTTCAGTTTTCTCTTTCGCCAGAACCAGTCTCTCTCTCTCGTATCACGCCCCCACCACACGTAAGGCATGTTCTGCCAGCTCGCGCACTCTGTCTAATGATCGGGCTACTATAAGCAGCGCCATATCATCCGCGAAACCCACGGTTATCACGCCTGGTGGCAGCAGCACCTCCAGCAGCGCGTCGTACTATAGGTTCCACAACAGTGGTCTCAACACTGATCCTTGTGGCACCCCACCAAATACAGCTGCTTCCACCCACTCACCGCTTGGCGTCCGGGTTCCCACTCTTCGCTCGCTTAAATAGCTACGTAACATGTCCATTATTATCGTCGGAAACCCACGGCGCTCGGCTGCAGCCAGGATGCGGTCCCAACGCACTGTATTAAATGCATTTTTCACATCCAGGGTAATTAGCAGACAGTGATTTCGCCCTCTGCGCGCACGATCCCACTCCGACATGAGCACCTTCATCGCCTGATGAGTTGATCTGCCCTCCGTGAACCCAAATTGACGCACCGACAGCCCTCCAGACAGGCGAATCGCTTCTAGCATTAACACGCGCAAAGCATATTCGAAACACTTCCCCATGTCTGACAGCATGCAAAGCGGTCGAAGGTCGGAAATAGAATTACAGGCTTTCCCGGCCTTCGGTATTAAAGCCAGACGCCCTACTTTCCAAGCCCTTGGAAAGTATCCTAGCCTCAGGCAGGAATTGAAAAGGGCACAAACCCAGCCGGATGCAGTGTTACGCAGAACGTGAACGGCCTCGCCAGGGATTTCATCTGGACCCGGAGCTTTTCCTTTCTTCAACATGCCCATTGCGTACCTCACATCTTCGTTCGTGAACACGTCCCCCTGGCGCGAGTTGCCCTCCCCTGGGCTTCAGCATCTCTTTCTGGTGTTAGGAGGAACAGCGCTTGACCCTGCGGCTACCCCCGCGATCTCGCGTGCGTTGTATGCCGACGACGTTGACGCTCCTTCCTGACGAGGCCAGATCAATGAAGCCTGCGCTGCTTCTTCTCCTCTTGCTTCGTCTTCCTCCTCTTCTTCTGCTGCACTACTCCTTGGGATGGCAGCCTCTTCTTGTCGCTCCTGCTCCAGCACGAAAAGCGCGGACACCGTTGCGTGGAACTCCTCTCGGTTGAGGCGAACCAGGGGCGACTTCCCCTTCAGACGATTCATGACCGCCTTGCCGATTTGACGCAATGCCAAGGATAAGGCACGTCGGCTTTCCAGCATTTCCATGCGATACGGGGGCGCCTGCTGTCGTGCTGCCGTCGGGCTCCGGCGAGCCACCTTCTGCCAGCGGTGGCGGAGACGCTTTGCTTGGAGACAGAGATCTGCTATCTCCTAGCTCCACCGTGGTACATTTTGTATTTTCCTCCTCTTGCGGGTCGGCAATGGTGGACGGGTTGACTGAAAGAGCGTCTCTAACTCCTCAATCACCTCATCAATTTCGGCCACGGTGCACAGCGGCGATAGCGCGGACTGTTCCGATGGACCGGCTGCTGCAGCTCCTCTCTCTTGACTACGTTGAACTGTTGGATCCAAGGATCCTGGCATCGGTAACTGGCCGCTCACTATTTCCCTCCACGCCTCCATATCCGGGCGACCTAGTCTCGCCTCCCAAAGAGAATCCTCGGGCGAACCAATAGCCTCTGGTCTCGCTTTAAATCGATGAATAAGATAGCGGTGATCCGACCCCGAATAGCGCGTGGACACTGTGGACCTAGATATTCGACCGTGGAGGCTGCGGCTACACGCAAGGGCATCGATTCGAGAACCCACGCCACCACGCTCGAATGACGGGCCTCCTTGACTTGCCATGGGCATCAGCCCTGCTTGCTAGATCAAATTCATCATACGGTGACCGCGTGAATCCACGCGATCTGATCCCCAGTGCGGAGAGCGGGCATTGAAATCCCCGGCGATTATAATCCGTTTCCTAACACTTGACAGACATGTCGCAAGACCCCGTAATTGACCTTCAAAGCTTTCTATAGTCAGTGATGGTGAGAAGTAACAACTCACTATCACAAACTCGCGCGTCTCCAATGCCACGCATCCGTCTGTCTCAAACACCTTTCTAGTCACCCCCATGTCGCAGCTAGGACGATTCGTATACCACACGCAGGCTGAGCTGCTCCTGTCCTGATGCCAATTCGGATGAGGATTAAACGGCTCACTGATGACGACTATATCCGCGCGAAACTCGTTCACGGCCTGCCACAAGAGAACCTGTGTCGCGCGGCATCTGTTTAAATTGATCTGCAGTACGCTGAACGCAGACATGTTTTTCTCTTCTCTTTCTTCTTCGGCTCGGAGATTTAGCAGCACAGTAACGTAGCTATCGGAACAAAAGGAAACGGGCACTCTTAAGTACAAGGATCTACATTTAAGTCGAACTGAACTGACATGGCAGTGATCAACACTTACTGCGACTTGTAACGGCAATGACAACCCCGGTTATGACCCTCACGGTACAAGGATCCTAAACCACAGCAAACAATGAGTAACATGGGTTCGGAAAGCGAAGCAAATGACTTATGATGTATAACTTAAATCTGAATCAATAGGGGGAAAAGAAAGGAAGGGAAAGAGAATAAGAGAAAGGAAGGAAAAAGGGAAGGGAAAAAAAGGGGGAAAGAGGCGGAGAAAAGGGAACAACTGTAGCACGGAAGGGATTGTTTCAACTGACTCGCATCAATCTGCGTGCATCGCCCTCCCTCTCCGCCCTGCCCTATCAACTTAATTCAACTCACGCAACCCAATCCAAGGATGAAGCGCGACAGCGGGCTGACCTGACCCGACCTAGAAACAAGTCATGGAACCACTCGACAACGTGAAGCGAAGTCAAGTCAAGCCAGGATTTAACTGAATATATTTAATTAATTAAGCTAGTCAAGATCGAACTAATTCAATCACCTTCATCAAGAGTAAGGATAGAACTAAGCAATTAGTATCAGGACACCGGCAAACCGAACAGCTATGTACAGTCGGCATTCGGCCAATATCCAGCATGGTTGACAATCAAGGACTAACCAGCTACGTATTAACAGGAGCAACGGCAGTGGAACTAACACCAACATCAGCAACAATAGTAGTGTTTAAACGGGCAGGCTGAACAAACAAGGATGGTGCGATAAACGTTAATCGACAAATGATCACTCAATACTTACTTACTCAGCGATGCTTGTCGTAGGATGACTGATAGTGATCGGCTGCGTCGCTCTTCCTCTCTTTTACTCCTCCTTCCTCTTCTTCTTCACCCGCCTCTGCTATAGACGCGTTGGCGCGTGGGCGTTGTCGACGACAGCGGGTCCTTTTCGCTGCGAGGAGGAGCAATGTGCTGTGGTGTGCTGTGCTGATCTGCTGCTCTTAGTTATGCACAATAACCCCTCACTGCACCACGGCGCACGTATCGACACACGCGTATTGTTCCAAGCTTCGATTCCGAGCACCACAAACAGCGCGAACTAGCGACTTCCCCAGTTAGAAATGTACTAAATGAAGGCCCCTACGAGGTGCCCCAATTTATATCCAGAGCGGCCGGCAATCGTTGTGGCTGGGGGAACCTGCGAGGGGTAGTCCCTCACCCTTGAGCTCCGCTTTCGAGACACGCGCTTCGGCACACTCCCCTCGCTTTCTCGCCTCCCCTCGATCGAAGCAGGGGTCTCGTGGTCGTCTTCAACAAAGCCCGGCAACCCAAAACTTACCAAGCCTTCGATGAAAGGACCTAATCAAGTCAACATTAATAACGTGAATAAATTACAATTAAATCAATTGCACTCACTGATCAATAACGGTCAAGGATGTTGACTTAATAAAGCATAGACCAGACTTTCGATTATATCAGATCCTATTTGCTGTGGAAGTATAGAATCAAGTCTCCCCTGGAGGCGGGGGTTACAGAATACGTCTCCAGCCTCCCAAGCCTGTCATCAAAGGCGACTTAAAAGGCACCGCGCGTTTAGCCCCTCTAGATAGGCAGCAACAAGCCGACATGCACGGATGAGGCCCGTTCGTATCCCTTCGGACACCGGCCGATGGGTGACTCGTTGACCCGGTTCCGGCCGCTACCTGCCAGTGGGTGACGTAATCCGCTCATCACCTGCTTGCACGTGCCTCTCACCCGCCTGACAAGGCGCCCTAATACTTCTAGCTCTCACGTCTAATCTTAAATTCCAATCTTGATAACACAATTCTAAGATATGCTCCTTTTTCCGAACACCTACTTCTCTCTCTGGAAACAAATTTTGAAAGCAATCCGCACCAACTTTCTTGTATCTAATTATTGTATCTAATTACCTCCGTATTTAATGATAAGTTTAAAATTCAAGGTTTGACCCGTATCAACTCTCAATTATAATATTATCGCAGTCTTCAACTGCGTATCACCAATTCTAGTTCCCTGCCAATTTTAGATTTTGTTGAACTTCTAACTCTATTACATTTTTCAAATTACATCTTACTCAATTTAATCAAATTTAATTTAAATCGCATTTTCTGCGGCGTACGATTTCCAATTAGCGCCCTCGAATCTCGGACGCATTCTGCTCGCGTCTCGGCTCTCCTCCGGATCCCGACTCGCGGCTTCTTCTCTGATCTCCGCCCCCCGCGCTCGTTCTTTGCGGCATCCCGTGCTTGATCTTTCCCTCTTGCTGTACCTGCTGGGCAGTGGAGCGAGATCGATCGGCCCGATTCTTCCTCTTGCTGGCCGACTCTCGACGAACCATGACCCTATCTACTCTATTTTTTTGGACCCTCCTGCTGTACGCGAATATGTAGCTCCCTCCATGCGGCATCTCCTACACACCCACTGCACCTTGATAGTCAGGCACGGGTACTTTTCCGACATGACTCCCGCGCCCGTCAGCGTGCTCCAGCATATTTATTTTTTGTCAGCTACGCTTCACGTGAACAATAAAACTCCGACTTCTTTATTTTCCTTATTGTTTCCATTCTCCTTTGTCTCCTTCTGGTCGCTCGAGCAGGCCTCCTAGTTTATGCTACTGCCTTACTCTGCTTTACTGCTTCACTGTACTTACACTCTATTACTCTATTATTCCTTACGAACTCGCACCTCTTTTACCCTACGTCGCCTCCTTTAGCGCCTTGCTCCTCATTGCTCGTTTATTACCCATCACCTACTTTATCGCCTACCCTACCCGACACCTGGTACAGCTTAACTACAAATGTACCATTTCTTTATTTATGTTTTTATTTCTCCACTATTTTCACCTTTTACATTCTGCTCAGGATCCACACCCATTCTTACTGTACACATCTGCTTTTACTTTTAAACTTTGAGTTTCTATGTGTTATGTTATCTTAATTCAAGATTCTCAGAACCCCCTTAATTTCAAGTACAATTCTTCTCCTTGATCACCCATTTTAGCCTCCCCACAACTTTAATTCTAAGATAACGAGCATTTATTCATCTACATCGCATCCGCACAAATTATATTTAATTACTTTTAGACTACGATTCCCGCGATCAACTCTACCCTCAATTTAAATTCAATTTAAAATCCAAATCCAGAACTCCTCCCGGGTCTCAAGTCTAACATCAACACAATTTCACAACCCCAAATCATAAAGCTTAATTTGTCACTAATCTTAAATCGTGGAAACTTCTAGCTCTAACACATTTACTGTGGAAGACTACATCCCATCCTCCCCTGGAGGCGGGGGGTTACAGAATACGTCTCCAGCCTCCTTGGCTTGTCGTAAAAGGCGACTAAAAAGGAACTGCGCGCGAAGCCCCTTGAGATCGGCAGCATCGGACCCTTCGTACACAAGCACGGTTCGCTCGCACCCCCTTTAGACGCCGACCGACGGCTGACCCACTGACCCAGTTTCTGCCGCTACCTCCGAGCGGGTGATGTAATCCGTTCATCACCCGCTTGTACGCGCCTCTCACCCGTCTAACGAGGCGCTTAAAACTGCTAGCTTTCGTGCTTAATCTAAAAATCCAAATTTCGCTAATCCAATTTTAATACATGCTACATTTTCCATACATCTACCTCTCTCTCTGATAATTAATTGTGAGAGCAATCTGCACCAACTTTCTTTCGCGAAAATTGTATTTAATTACCTTTAAAATTAATTTTCATGCCAAATTTAAAATTCAAGGTTTTGGTTCGTATGAATTCTTAATTATAATATTAATGTGGTTCTTCAAACACGACACATCAATTCTAGTATTCTGTAAATTTTAGATTTTGGTAAATTTTGAATTTTATTACATTTTAATTTCTTTACATTTCATCAATTTAATTAAATTCAATTAAAATCGCATTAACATGACGCGCGATCCCCAATCAGTGACCTCTAATCTCGGACGCATTACGCTCGCGTCTCGGCTCTCTCCCGGATTCCGACCCGCGGCGTCTTCTTTGATCCCCTCTCTCGCGCTCGCTCTTCACAGCATCCCGAGCTCGATCTTTCCCTCTCACTGTACCTGCCGGGCAGTGGATCGAGACTGGCCGGCCTGAACCTTCCTCTCGCTGGCCGACTCTCGGCGAACCGCGACCCTTTTTACTGTTCCCCTTAGGTTCTCTGATTGCATCCGCACTATACGTAGCGTTCCGCTTGCGGTGCCCTTACACACATGTAGTATAGAATTGAATGAACTGAATGGATGGATGAATGCATGTGACAAACGACAGGAGCATACCGAGCGCTACCGCGTGCTCTCGCATGAGCATTCCTTCGTTCGAAAAATTTTTCGCGTCCTCTCCCACGCCCGGAATTCGCCCATCGACAGATTTAGCTCACCCAAATGTGTGTTGCGGTCGATGGTGTCCAGGCAACCCAAGGCTTCCTTTCGCTCGCTATCATGCGTGCATTCCTCAGTGCGCGTAACCAATTCCAGGCCCGAAATCCGCCCATCGAGAGGCTTAGCTCACCCAAATGTGTGAAGCGGTCGCTGGTGTCCAGGCGGCTCGGGCTCTCCTCTCTCTCGCATTCATGCGAGCACTCCTTCGTTTTCGCGACCTCTCCCAGGCTGAGATCCGCCCATCGAGTGGCTTAGCTCGCCCAAATGTGTGTTGCGGCCTCTGGTGACCAAGCGGCTCAGCTCAATCCTACACATCTCCTGCGGACACATACGGGTAGGGATAAATGATTCTTCAAGGACACTGCACAGTTCCGGCGGTGTGTACGCACAGCGGCTGTAGAGTGTTCACCAACGCACTCTATACCTTCTGTGGCTAAATGAAATCACCGTCGGTCAAAATAGCCTGCGTTATAAGCGGAGGTACGCTGGGGCTTACCCGTGACGTTCTTGGACGACTGAACGCCTTTAGGTCGTCCAAGTCGGTTGGTGTGTAAGCAAGATCGTGGCTACACAGAATACTCTCCATTAAAGCCCTCTGGGGTTGCCGGAAGTATCTGTGGCCGATACGGAGCAAGTTTTTAGTGGGTATTGGGGTACTGTAACGATTCAACTCAGGGAAACTTGTTTTGGTATGTACCTTTGAGTCCCACACTGCCCGAGACCCCTCCTAACCCGACGGGTTCCTCCCTTACGTAAATGTATTTTCTTGCTGTCAAAATATTTAAAAAAAAACAAAGAAAAAGGTTAGGTTAGGTTAGGTTATGTTAGGTTAGGTACCCCCAGTTCTTGGGCCAGGTGGTGGACACGTTGTTTCCTCGTGACGACGGTAGCCACCCCTGGTCCCCGCTGGTCCAAGTGGAATGGACCGACGACATGGGGGTCACAGAGGGGGAGCTGGCCGAGGCCGTTAGGCGCATGGGGGCTCGGAACACCGCTCCGGGCCCCGACGGCGTCCCCGGCCGGGCCTGGGTATTGGCCCTGCGCGTCCTTGGACCGCGATTGAGACGCCTCTTCAGCGCCTGTCTTAAGGAGGGTGTATTTCCCTCCGCATGGAAGCTTGGACGACTGGTCCTGCTAAGAAAGGAAGGACGGCCCGCGGAGAGTCCCTCCGCGTACCGGCCCATACTTTTGCTCGACGAGGTCGGGAAGCTTTTAGAAAGCGTTATAGCTGACCGCCTCGAAGAGCACCTATCCCGGGTAGGCCCTGATCTGGCCGGGTCGCAGTACGGTTTTAGACGGGGGCGCAACACCATCGATGCGATCGACTCGCTGCGCTCCCAATGCGACTCGGCCACGTCCCGAGGCGGGGTGGCGTTGGGCGTTTCACTCGACATAGTGAACGCCTTTGATACCCTGCCCCATGAGGTGATAATGGGGGCACTCGCTGAACATGAAGTGCCCCCAGTACTAAGAAGGATGATCGGGGACTACCTACGGGATAGATTCATCGAGTATGTGGGCCGGGACGGACGTGTCTATCGGAGGGACGTCGATGAGGGTGTACCCCAGGGGTCCCGTTTGGGGCCCCCATTGTGGAATGTGGGGTACAACCCAGCTTTGCGGCTCGTGGTCCCGGACGGTGTAAGCATTACGTGTTTTGCAGACGACACACACATGTTTGCCGCCAACCGGGACTGGGGTAGGACCAGTCGTCTAGCGGAGGTTGGCGTGGCTGCCGTCGCAGCGGCGATCCGGAGGCTGGGGCTACGGATAGCGCCCCACAAGACCGAGGCAGTGTGGTTTTACTCGCTTCGGCGTGGGGTTGCACCGCCGCCCCAGTCCTGGATCCGGGTAGGTGACACCAGGGTCCAGGTGGGTGAGGGGTTCAAGTATCTTGGCCTCCACCTGGACAGTCACTGGCACTTCGAAAGGCATTTCGACCGTCTTGCCCCTCGATTAGACATGGTAGCAAACGCCCTTGGGCGGGTGCTGCCCAATATCGGGGGGCCGAGCGCGAAGGTTCGCCGCCTTTACACGGGGATCGTGCGGAGCGTGGCCTTATATAGCTCGCCCATATGGGCTGAGGGGCTGATGGCGTCTCGCCGCAGCCAAGCTGTGCTGCTCCGTGGAGGTTTTAGCCCGCAAAAATCCGGCACTGCCCCGGTCCCTCCCCAGGAGGGCTGGCAGCGTCTTTGGAAGATTTCCCACCTGAAAAAAAAAACAAAAAAGGTTAGGTTAGGATAGGTTAGGTTAAGTTAGGTTAGGCTCCACGGACCTGGCCAAGTGTACTGGCTGGGCGGGGAGGTGATACCCCGACGTGGCGCGTCCCCAGGTGGCGGGTAGGGGAATGCTCGCCACGCACTTTTCGGAGTGCATGTAGTGTAGGAGTGAAATAAAATAGCTCCCGCGGACCAAACACCAAGGGAACGAAAACCCATCAAAACCTCCCCTGTGACTGGGGGATAGAATACAGGCACGGTAACCCCTGCCTGTCGTAGGAGGCGACTAAAAGGGGGGCCCTTGCTGCTGTCGACCCTTCTCGCCTCGCTTCTGACCCGGGGTGATGCCGGTGGGATCTACGGATCCTGGCAGGGCCTCCCTTGCCGGTAAGGCCTGGGTCGGCGAGGCGACAAGGTGGCTGCAGCGTCGTTGAGTTCTCCAGGGGCCAGGCTGCGTGGCGCGTAGCGAACCCGGAGTGCCCTAGCAATCATACCGTAACCCAGTGGTCACCGTTCGCTGGAACGGGGGGCTTGCCTTCATTGGTCGACCCGTGAGGATGACAACCTCTATAAAAAGTCCCTAGCCCCAAGCTGCGGTGCGCGGTGAGCAGGGCGTGCCCGGAGTAAGCACCAGGCATGGCTGATGGGTGCATCAGTCTCTAGCGGCCAACCCCGGGGTACGTGGCGACCCCCCGGGTGTACTAGCCTTACCCGGGTAAGGCGGCTCTGCCCGGGTTGACCCATGGACCGACCCTCTCGTGGGACCATTATGGATGGAATTACTAAATCAACAAATAAACAAACTGGAATGGATTTAACGGAAACGACCATGGCTACGAATCAGGACGTGAGACAGGCAGCTAGCGAGGTGGACCTGGTGCTGCCCGGCACTAGTGGAGCGACGGATGCGCGCCAGCTATCCGTTCAACTTTCTAGGGTGGACGCGGAATGGTCTACCTTGAGGTCGGGGCGAAGTAGGGGCGGGGCCTCCCCGGCGGCCTCGGACGCCGCTGCATCTCGGGACGGCGAGGACTCGGACGAGTCAGTCGCTTCGACTGTGTCCTTGGAGAGACAGCCGGCGAAGAGGAGGGGCCGTCCGCCGACCACCGGCGTGTACTCGCAACTCGCCGCGGCGAAGCAAATGCTCCAGGAGGTACAACGCCAGGAGCTGGAACTCGCGGAGGACAAGAGGGCACTGGACCCTGCCGAGGACCCTCCCGAGCCGAGTCGAAGTAGCAGGTCCCTCCCCGATGTTGAGGACCTGGCGGAGGAGTTCAGGCATGTCCCGACCGTCGACCTAGCCGCCCAGGCCCTGGAATTCTGTAGGGATGTGGAGAGGGTAGCGGGCGTTTCCAAGGGCCTCAAGGGAACGCTCGACAGGAAACTAAGGATGGCCGCACGTCATTTAAAGGCCATCCATACGGCGACGGCGGTTAGGGCCGCCCCCGCTAGGGCAGGTAAAGAGCTGGAGGAGCTCCGCCGCCAGCTAAAGATCAGCGCAGATCAGCATCCCCCAGCAGAGCCTGGCGGAACTCACATGCCGGGTCGCGACCACGGAGACGCCGGTAATCGCGGGCCCGAAGGGGGTCGCGAGGCCTGACTCGCCATTGTCCGGCGAAGAGGCGGGCAGGAAGAGGAGGAAGGACGAAGTCGAAGTTTTCGACTTGCCGTCTTTCCCGCCTGAATGCCCCGTGGTGCAGGTCCTGATCCCAGCTGCTGCACCTGGAAAAGAGGAGGGGAAGGTTGGTGGCCCTGAGCCCGATCTGATGAGGGGATTTGCGGCTCTCCTCGAGAAAGATCTGTCGGGGCTCAGGGCGGAGTTCAAAGCCGCCATTGCAGCTGTTCAGCCCCTGCCTAAGAGGGCGGAGCGTGTTAAGGGGGGAGCTACGGCTGCGACCATCCCCCCTGCATCGAGGAAGGAAGCGGAGAGGCGGGTGCGGAATAAGTCCCTGCCTGCCACGGAGTCATTGCCAGGGCCCTCCTCAGCAACGGACCAGCCGGCATCATTTGTGGAGGACAGAATGACCCGGATTGTTGAGGAGCATCGGAGGACGGCGGATGGGACCTGGGTGACGGTGGTTGGCCGCCGCGCTAAAGCTGCGGAAAAGAAGGCGATAGCGGAGAAGAAGGCGGTAGCGGCCAAGGCCCTTCCCTCCCAGGGCTCCAAGGTGGTTGCCCAGAAGGGGCAGAACAGAGGGGCGACACCGGCGGTCAAGGGGCAAGGGGCCCAATCTGCCAGGCAGATGGCCCCCGCCCTCCTCGTACAGCGGCGGTCACCATCAACCTAGCTCCCTAGGCTAAGGTCTCATACGCCGAGGCCATGTTCATTGCAAGGGAGCGGGTCAAGTTGGAGGAGCTGGGCATCACGGCGTTGATGTCCAGAAGAGCTCGGACCGGTGGCATGGTCCTCGAGATACCTGGGGAGGACAGGACGGACAAAGCGGCCAAGTTGGCTGACCGACACCGCCAGGTGTTTAGCGGCACTGAGGTCAGGGTTGCCCGCCCCATAAAAATGGGCGAGGTGAGGTTGACCGGTCTCGACGACTCGGTCACCCCGGTGGAGGTGGCGGCCGCGTTGGCCGCTGCGGGGGATTGCTCCGCTGAAGAAATTAAAATGGGGGAGATTCGCACCTCCCCCCAAAGGATGCGGACTGTCTGGGCGAGATGCCCTCTAGCGGCACTCAAAAAGTTATCCGTTTCTGGGAGGGTTCTGGTCGGGTGGTCCTCGACCAGAATACAGGCGCTGGCACCGCGGCCATTGCAGTGCTATCGCCGCCTGGAAAGAGGGCATGTCAGGCGGCGATGTACTTGCGAAGCTGATAGGTCCGACCGCTGCTATGCGTGCGGAGAGTCGGGCCACGTGGCCAGCAAGTGCAGCGCCACCCCGCGGTGCCCCCTCTGTGCGGACCTGGGGCGGCCCGCGGGGCATCGATTGGGGGCAAAAGGTTGTGCCCCCTCCTCTTCCCAGAGGAAGAAGAAGACTGCCGTTCAAGGGGCAGGAACAGCCCCCAAGGAACAGGCATCAAGGACTAAGCCTCCTGAGTCGAAGAAGGGAGGCGAGAAAAATCCCCCTGCCAAGTCGGAGAGCAAAAATGCCGCGGAGGCGGCTCGTAAGGCCTAGGTATGGGGCCCAAGGGCCCTATACTTCAGGCCAACTTGAACCACTCAGCCAGGGCTCAGGACATGTTGTTCTAAACCCTGGCGAAGTGGAAGGTTGGGTTGGCGGTGGCCGCAGACCCGTTCCGAGTCCTCGACAGACCAGATTGGTTCGGGGACGAGGACGGCTCCGTGGCGATTATTGGCAACGCAGTACCCCCACACCCCGCGCCACCGTAACGGGGCCGGGGGTTCGTCGGCGTGCTGTGGGGTGAAATAGCGGTGGTGGGGCTCTATGCCCTGCCCAGATGGCCTCTCGCGCAATATGAACAATACCTGGACCGGGTGGGGGACTTTGTCTCCCGTTGTTCCCCCCGGCCAGTGCTAGTCCTCGGGGACTTTAATGCCCACGCGTCACTTTGGGGCTCCCCGAGGACAAACGCGAGAGGCAGGGCGGTCGTAAATTGGGCGGCGGGGCTAGGACTCCACCTGCTCAACGTGGGGTCCGTTAGCACCTGCGTGCGTGCCCAGGGGGAGTCTATAGTCGATTTGTCTTTCGCGACTCCCCTGGCCGCGCGTATGGTGCAGAGATGGAGGGTGGTGGATGAGGCGGTCACACTTAGTGACCATCTACACATCCGCCTCGACCTTACCACCACCGCCCGCCGCCCCTGTGGAGCCCCGCCGCTACGGTGGGCGCTGAAGAGGATGGACGAGGACCTGCTGATGGCTGCAGCCCTCGCTCTGGCCTCGCTGCCAACACCTGTCGGACCGGTCGCGGACATTGGGGAGGAGGTAGAATGGTTCCGGGGAGCCATCAAGGCGGTGTGCGACGCAGCCATGCCCCGGGCCAAGAACCTCCCCAGGCGGGCCGCCTACTGGTGGACGGGCGACATTGGTGATCTGAGACGAGATTGTCTCGCAGCCCGTCGCCAGTGGCAAAGGACCCGCAGAAGAAGGACATTCCGCGACTCAGCGAGGGAGGAGGATCTGTACGGGCAGTACCGAGTTGTAGAAACTGCCCTGCAGGCGGCCATCAAAGAATCTAAATCCCGGGCATGGGACGAGCTCCTAGGCTCTCTCCAGAAGGACCCATGGGGGCGCTCATACAAAATGGTGATGGGCAAGCTTAGGCCCTGGGCGCCCCCAGTCACGGAGTGCCTCGACCCCCGGTTTTTGGGGTGGGTAGTCGACACTTTGTTCCCACGAGAGAGGGAACACACCCGCCCCCCGCCGGACCACGAGGAGCTGGTTTGGTCCGACGAACTGGGGGTCACGGAGGAGGAGCTGGCCGGGGCAATTAAACGGATGGTAGCCCGAAACACTGCTCCGGGCCCCGACGGCGTCCCCGGCCGTGCCTGGGTGAGGGCTCTACGGGTCCTCGGTCCGAGATTGAGACGCCTCTTCAGCGCCTGCATTAAGGAAGGAGTCTTCCCAGAACAGTGGAAGACGGGTCGGCTAGTCCTCGTCCGGAAGGATGGGCGACCCGCCGACAGTCCCTCGGCCTACCGGCCCTTCGTGCTGTTGGACGAGGTGGGGAAGTTGTTCGAGCGGATTCTGATATCCCGCCACGTCCAGCACCAGTCCCAGGAGGGCCTCGACTTGGCCGAGTCGCAATATGGCTTCCGGCGGGGGCGCAGCACTATCGACGCAATCCAGTCGATGCGCTCCCGCTGCGACTCGGCCACGTCCTGGGGCAGGGTGGCGTTAGGCGTTAGTCTAGACATCGTCAACGCCTTCAACTCCCTGCCTCACGGGGCGATAAGGGGGGCGCTGATACGCCACAAGGCGTCCCCCTACATGAGGAGGATCGTCGGCGACTATCTCCGGGACAGGAAGATTGTGTACAGGGGCCGGGATGGCCAGATGCACGAGAGGGACGTGGACTGTGGCGTACCCCAGGGTTCTGCGAAAGGTCCCACACTTTGGGACCTGGGGTACGACCCGGTCCTGCGGGTCGAGCTCCCGACCGGTGTGAGCCTCACGTGCTTCGCAGATGATACGCACGTGTTGGCCGTCGGTCGGGGATGGAAAAGGACTAGCCGCCTCGCCGAGATTGGCATCGCTGCCGTTGCCGCGGGGATCCAGAGGCTGGGGCTTCAGCTAGCTCCCCACAAAACCGAGGTGATGTGGTTTTACTCGCCTCGGCGTGGGGTTGCGCCACCGCCCCAGTCGGTGGTCCATGTGAGTGGAGTCGACGTCCAGGTGGGGAAGGGCCACAGGTACTTGGGCCTCCACCTGGACAGCCACTGGCGCTTCGAGGAGCACTTCGGTCGTCTGGCCCCAAGACTACACAGGGCAAGCAACGCGCTTGCCCGTCTACTGCTCAATATCGGGGGGCCCAACGAGAAGGTTCGCCGTCTCTACGTGGGGATCGTGCGGAGCATGGCCCTCTGTGGTGCGCACATATGGGCGAACGCCCTGATGGATTCCTGGCGCAGCCAGCAACTGCTGCGCCGGGCGGAGAGGAGGATAGCCATCAGGGTAATCAGAGTTTACCGCACGGTCTGCTACGAGGCGGCGATGACCCTGGCGGGGGTTGTCCCCTTCAAGTTCCAGGCAGAGGGTGACGCCAAAGTTCCCTGGCGTCTGCGTGCCCTTCGTCTGGACGGGATCCCGCTAGAAGAGATGACCGAAGCTGTTGCTAGGATTAGGCGCCAGGCCCGGCAGAGAGCGCAGAGAGCGCCTAGCCGGGGCGGTCCTTCCAGTGCTCAAGAAATGGAGGGACCGCGGCCACGGAAGGGTCACGTTTATGACCACACTGGTGCTCACCGGACACGGTTGTTTCGGTGAGTTCCTGCACTGGATCCGGGCGGAGGGGACGGCAGCATGCCATCACTGCGGGGCGGGGCGGGACACCGCGCAACATACCCAGGAGCACTGTCCAGCGTTTGCGCGGGCCCGTCACGCCCTGCGGTGCGAAGTTGGTGGTGATCTCTCGCCGGCGGCACTTGTCAAAGAGATGCAAAGAGGGCGGTAACCGATTACTGCGAGACGGTCATCGCCCTGAAGGAGGCAGCGGAGCGGGGTCGGGACAGAGCCGATCCCATCCGCAAATGAACGAGGGGGCGTCGTCGGGGGAGACCCCCTGGCCATACCAGGCCCACCGCCCCCAACGGGGCGGAGAGGAGGGGGGAGCACCCGCTCCCCCTGAAGAGGAGTTCTATGGGGGGACACCAGTCACCCATCGGAAGAGGAGTACCGGGAAGGGGCGAACGTCCCTCCCCCAACACCGATCGCGCGGCCCCACGAAACTTATGCGGAGCCGCAGAGCCGCAGGGAGCCGGGGCTGGGGCCTCGGTCCCTATTGCACGCGGCCCGAGGAGTGCCGTCATCGGGTGTAGCCCCCGAGCAAGGCGGCGTCAACGCGCCATGGGTGTTTGGGCCCCGGTGTTGTTCGTCAGAGGTCCCGGGGCCCTCCCCAACACCCAGCGTAGGCCACCGTGGGGTTTTAGCCGGTAAAAATCCGGCACTACCCTCGGGTCCTCCCCAGGAGGGCTGGGAGCGTCTTTCGAAGATTTCCCCCGCGTAAAAAAAAAAAAAGGTTTCAGGGGGAATCCATTGTGGATCTGGGCTGGGCGTCCCCTGTGGCCGGCGCATGGTGCAAAATTGGAGGGTGGCGGCGAGGGAGACGCTAAGTGATCGTCTATACATCACCTTCAGCTACTCCCTCCCCGCCGCCCCCAGGCCGGCGCGTGGCCCGCCACTGCGTCGCTGGGTGCTGAAGAGGCTGGACAAGGACATGCTGATGGCCGCAGCCATTGGAGGGCCGGTCGCGGACGTTGAAGGGGAGGCCAAGTGGTTCCGGGAGGCGATGACCGCAATATGCGACACCGCCATGCCCCGGTCACCGCGCCTGCCCCCCGGAGGGCGGTGAACTCGTGGTCGGGCGACATTGCGGATCTCCGATCCGAGTGTCAGCACGCCCGGCGCCAGTGGCAGCGCGCCCGAAGGGCTCGAGTCCGCGACCCGGCTAGGGAGGATCTGTTGAGGGGCACATACCAGGTCTTCGTGGTAGCGCTGAGGCAGGCCATCAGGTACGCGAAATCCCAGGCGTGGGAGGAGCTCCAGGGCTCTCTGGACGAGGACCCGTGGGGGCGCCCTTACCGGATGGTCATGGGCAAGCTCCGCCCACGGGCGCCCCCGGTCTCGGAGAGCCTGGAACCCCAGCTGCTGACGCGGGTAATAGGCACCCTCTTCCCCCGTTCCGGGGGAACGTCGCAACCGCGCCACCAGCAAGGGCCGGCGGAGCCCGTCGCCTGGTCCGCCGACCTGAGTGTCACAGAGGAGGAGCTGGACGATGCCGTCAGTAGGCTCGGGGCCAAGATCACCGCCCCGGGCTTGGACGGCATCCCCGGCCGCGCCTGGGTTATCGCGTCCGTCGTCCTAGGTCCGGGGCTGTGCCGCCTCTTCAGCGCCGCACGGTGGTAATATTTCTAATTCTAGGTGGACAAAAATGATATTTTTGAATTAATTCAAAATGGATTTGAATGAAATGATGTATTAACATATATACTGAAATAAATAATTTCAATAATAATATCTCAGTCTTTCCTTTGTTTCACGCATTATTACCATCCAAATGTCTGAAACTGCAGTGTATGCTGTAGGCAAATTTCTCCATGGTAATAAACACGCAACAACACAAACGTGTTATTAATTGAAATAGTTATATAAAGTGAATTTTTTTATTACACGTAGCAAAATGGAAGGTAAGTAAATGTAAAATTAATGCACATTTCCTTTTTTCACCTTAAAACTTATAGAAAGATGTAAATTAAATGAACCGCAATTGCAACCTTTTTGTTTTACTCAGTGAAAAGTAATATAAGGTTATATCTCGACTCAAGCATGCTGAAGCTGTAAAACAGTTTTATATTGTTTCTATATGAATTACTTAACAATGCCCAAGAAAAATTAGCTGCTACAATCTGCACCTTACTGAGAAATTATCAATTTCAGGTGCATACGCAATTTCGCGGAAACACTTGTCCGATGTATGGCTGAACGAATCGAAGAAAGAGGTAAAAATTTCACAACTTGCTTATCATGTTTTAAATTATTTTAATATTAATGATGTTCGAGAGAATATGGAAACCGTTATAATGGACCGTATTAGAAAATTAGCTTATATTATGTCCCAAAAATGGACGGAGAGCCACCGCGTGAAAGAAAAATTTATAAAAAAGAATTCGTTGTGGTTGGAAGGTTTCACATACTTTCCTGAATTACAAAAAAGTGAGACAGAACAGCAACCTTCAACATCTAAGGGTCCTGGTTGCCCTAGAAAAATATTTCATGAAGGAAGTGAAAAAACCAAAAAACGCCGAATGCAATCATTATTAGAAACATATAGTAATGACGAAAGTGTGTATGCTGCACAAGTAAGTTTAACATCGGAAGGAAAGCGTGATGCTGCTTTTCTAGTGAAAACAGCAGCATGTAGATCTCCTGAAGGGCGAAGGGTAAAACGAATGAAAAAGAATTTTCAAACTTCACAGGCTAAACCAGAAAAACTTAATAAGGAAGAAGCACTAGCTGCATTTTTAGATGGGAAAAATGACGAAACGGGCATATGAGGCGGTACAACAACGTTTAAAAATGCATGGTTTTAATGCGTTTCGTTCGTATCCTTTTGTTCTCGAAGCAAAAAAGGAATGCTATCCGGACGAAATTAAAGTTACGGAAATTTCTGCTGAGGTACCGTTACAATCTATCATTGACCATACCATTAAACGAATTTGTAAGGTACAAGAACCAGTATTACACCACGCAAAAGACAAACTGAGTGATATTGAAATTATATTCAAATGGGGATGTGATGGTACCTCTGGCATGAGTAAGTATAAACAACGGTTCAAAGAATCCAATGAAAAACAAGAAGACAGCTGGATGTTTGTTGTCTCATTGGTACCATTACAAATGTATTATAAAGAAGATGGTAATAAACTAATATTATGGCGAAACACGACACCATCGAGCACTAGATTTTGCAGGCCAATAAAATTACTATTACAATCTGAAAAATCTGAACTAATAAAAGCTGATACCAAAAAAATAGAAGATGCAATAAAAACATTAACTTCCACAAAATTAATGATAGCAGTGAAACCAATCGAAATAAAACCAATTCTCGTTTTTACTATGGTTGATGGTAAAATTTGTAACAGTTTGATGAATATGTCTACCCAAAAATGTTTTATATGCGGATGTGGACCACGTGATATGAATAAATCGATTAACTCAGCTACATCCTCGGTCGTGATCGATCCAACAACTTACAGGTTCGGACTATCCCCTCTGCACACGAGAATTCGATGCTTTGAGTGCTTGGTAAAAATTTCATATCGTTTAGAAATCAAACAAAAAACAATAAAACCAGAAAACAAAGAAAAAGTAGCAAAACGAAAGGACAAAATACAGAAGAGATTTTGAAATGAAATGGGTCTGCTAATTGATATTGTGAAGCATGGTTATGGTACTTCAAATGACGGGAATACGGCTCGTCGATTTTTTGAAAATCCAGTGCAATCAAGTGCCATAACAGGCATAGATCAAAATTTGAGAACCCGTTTTTGTATATTGTTACAAGCTATTTCATGTGGATATGAAGTAAATGCAGATAAATTCGAAAAATATGCCACAGACACATTAAAAAAATTTGTACAATTATATCCTTGGTATCTCCTCCCACCAACCGTCCATAAATTGCTTGTGCATGGCTCTGACGTTATTAAAAATACTTTGCTACCAATTGGTTAGCTCTCCGAGGAGGCACAGGAGTGTTGGCATAAAGAAATAAAAAAATATAGAGAAGGAAATAGTAGAAAATTTTCACGGGAGTCCACAATGAGAGATATATTTCAGGTGCTATTGGTTTCCTCAGACCCTTTTGTAAATAATCATAGAAAAAAAACAATTAAGTCAAATTCGAAGCTATCAACTGAAGTCTTTTCGCTATTAACTGATTCTGACAGATTTAACAGAAGTGAACATGATATTGGGGACAGTGATTCTAGTGATAATGAATCACTAACTGATAGCGATTAATTTATAATTCCGTTAAATTCTTAATTATAGTATACATTAAATTATAGTATGTTTAACATTATATTTAAGTAATTTAATTATTTTTACGTTCATTACTTTTTATAAGTAATAAATATATAAATTTAAGAAAAAAAAATAATTTTATTATAATTTCCACCTCCAATTCTTTCAATATACAGAAATATATATTTTAACAATGAGATTGTAATTATTAACCCTCGAGAACTTATAAATTATTCCACAATAATTTTGTCCACCTAGAATCGAATCTTTTACCACTGTGCGCCGCTTTGGAGCAGGGGATGTTCCCCTCGATTTGGAAGGAAGGGCAGCTGGTCCTCCTCCGAAAGGACGGACAACCCGCAGATGCTCCCTCTGCGTACCGGCCCATTGTGCTGTTGGACGAGGTGGGAAAGCTCTTCGAGCGTGTCATCGCAAACCGCCTCGTCCACCACCTGTCGAGCGTTGGCCCCGACATCCAGTTTGGGTTTCGCGAGGGTCGCAGCACCATCGACGCTATCCAGCGGGTGCGCACCCTCGCCGAGTCGGCCACGTCCCGGGGTGGGGTGGCGCTGGGCGTCTCCTTGGACGTTACAAACGCGTTCAACACCCTGCCCCGTGGGACGATACGGGGGGCGCTGGTTCACCACAACGTCCCCCCGTATCTGCAGAGGATCATCAGGGCCTTCCTGGATGGCAGGTGGATACTGTACACGGGCCGGGACGGTACGCTGCCCTGGAGAGAGGTCGACCGCGGAGTGCCCCAGAGGTCCAAACTGGGCCCCCCCTTATGGAACGTGGGGTACAACGCGGCGCGGAGGGTGAACCTCCCGCCCGGGGTGTGGGCCACGGTATTCGCAGATGACTACTACCTGCTGGCCACCGGGCGGGACTGGTTGAGGACCTGCCGTCGTGCCGAGGTGGGGGTCGCCATCGTGTGAAGAGCGATCCGGGGCCTGGGTCTGGCGCTGGTTCCTCACAAGACCGAGGCCATGTGGTTCATCGAGCCTCGGCGTGGGGTAGCCCCTCCGGCCCAGCTCTGGCTCGAGGTCGACGGGTGCCGGATCGTGATCGGCCGGGGTCTTCGATACCTGGGCCTGTGTCTCGACAGCCAGTGGCGGTTCGATGTTCACTTCGACCGCCTGGCACCCCGATTGGAACAGGTGGCGACCAATCTTGGCCGCCTGTTGCCCAACCTCGGGGGGCCGGGAGTGAGGGTTCGCCGCCTATACGTGGGAATTTTCCGGTCCATAGCCCTAATCGGGGCTCCGATTTGGGCCGGCGATCTGGCGGTCAGCAGGCACAGTTGCACTCTGCTGTGGCGGGTGGAGCGCCGGCTGGCCATCAGGATCGTGTGGGGCTACGGCACGATCCCCTACAAGGGGGCGATTGTCCTGGCGGGTCTCATCCCACTCCGGTACCAGGCGGAGGTCGAATCCAGTACATACAGGTATTCGCGAGCCCTCCGCCAGGCCGGGGAAGACCCGCCGGGGCCGACGATCGAGGAACACCGGAGCCAGGCCCGACTGGTCGCGGCGGAAACGTGGCAGAGATCCCTAGCAGAGGGGCTGCGCCGGAAGCCGCGCCGTCGGGGCGGTCCTGCCGATGATATTGGAGTGGCGGGACCGCGGCCACGGCGGCCTGTCGTTCCGGGTCACGCAGGTGCTCTTCGGACACGGGGTGTTCGGGCGTTCCTGTGCCGGAGGAACAGGGAATGGACCCCCCACTGTTGGCTCTGCGGGGCGGCGCGGGACACCGCACAGCACACGCTGGCGGAGTGCTCGGTGTTTGCGGTGGCCCGCCACGCCCTGACGGCAGAAATAGGGGAGGATCTCTCGCCGGCAGGCGTCGTGAGACAGATGCTTGCCGGCGAGACAGAATGGAGGGCCGTGACCATCTTCTGCGAGGAGGTCATGGCCCTCAAGGAGTGGTCCGAGCGGAAGCTGTCGTCTGCTCACCAAGTATCGGGCTCTCTGTCAGAAATATGCAAACGATTGTGCTTAACCGTCATGTAACCAAGTATAGCCTAAATCTATGAATGATTCTTTCATATCTCTTATATCTCCTGTGGCACTATGGCTCGTCTGTCCGACCAACTCGTAAAGTAGAGAACTGTATTAATTGAATTGAACTCCATTTGGAGGCGGGGATTGTAGAACCCGTCCCCAGCTTCCTTGGCGCGACGTCGATAAAAATGAAGCAAAAGGGGTCGCGCGCGAAGTCCTCATTATAGCTAACGGCGGGTTTCACGTGCATGGGCGCGACTTGGCCACACTCCTTGGACGTTGACTGATGGCTGATCCACTGACCTGTTTTTATCATCACCCGCAAGCGGGCGTCGGAATTCGCTCGTCGCTAGTCCGCATGTTTCTCCCATCTCTCGATGAGGCGCTTCGCCTCCAACGAGTGGGTCACGCGGTTCGGCTGATCTCTGACCTGCTGAAGTCTCAATTATACTCTAACTTCAATTGTGCAACTGCTTGGGCAAGCAGCTAGGGAAATAACCAACTGCGATTACCGGCTCATCAACGGTTGAATCCATCCAATCATAAATCTAATTTCTAGCTCATATATGTACCTAAAACCAGAGTACGAAACCTCTCATAACTCTAATGTAACCTTTCACTCTGCGAACATCGTTTCTAGCATTCTGCTGACCCTAAATCCTGAAATAGTGATCAGCAGCCTATTTTCTGAACCTACATTTATGACCCCTTAGCTTCAACTCCAACGTTAATACAAATCTCAATTTACGAATCCCTCTCAACTTCTAATCACTAGTATAGATTCATAATTATGAATTATGAATTATCAACTCTATCTCCCTGTTGTCCTTAATTTGGAAATGTTGAACTATAACATACTCTTTTATGCTAACTACATTCTATCAACCTAAATATAATTGCATTTCCTGCGCTGCACGACTGTCAATCGGCAACCTCAAACTCCAGGCTCATTACGTTCGTGTCCTGGTTCTTTGCTGGACTATGATTTGAAATATGGAATTGAATTTCCCCTGGAGGCGGGGGTTACAGAATACGTCTCCAGCCTCCCTGGCTTGTCGTAAAAGGCGACTAAAAAGGGACCTCGCGCGGAGTCTCTCCAGATTGGCGCCTTCAGGCCGTCGTACACGGACGCGGCTCGCTTGCAGTTCTTCTTACATCGGCCGATGGTCGTCTCATCGACTTAGTTCTGGACATTACGTGCGAGTGGGCGACTTAATACGCTCATCGCCCGCCGGTGCGCGCCTTTCACCCGCTTGACGAGACGCTTAAAACTTCTAGCTCTCACGCCTAATTTTAAATCGAATCATGAAAACTCAACTCTAATACATGCTTCATTGTTCGAATACCTACCTATCTCCCTGGCAACGCTTAATTTTGAGAAAGATTCGCATCAATTGCCTTCGCGGGACTGTATTAATTGCCTCTTTATTTTATTCTTATAATAAGTTAATTCAAATCTACGACTCTTCTCAATTCTCAATCATAATACTAACATAGTCCTTCAACTACGAATCATTGACCCTGGTTCCTTGTCAACTTTAGAATTTTTGAATATTTCAAGATTGCGTTTCATCAATTTAATCATAATTGCATTTTGAACAGCATGATTTTCAATTGGTGACCTCGAGTTTCAGGCGTATTAAGCTCGCGTCTCGACCCTCTCCCGGACTCCGATCCGCGGTTGATTTTCCTTACCATACTCCCCGTCTGGGCCCTTCCCAACTGCTATTTGCCAAAGGTGACGGAACTCGTTAACCCGGCTTCGGACTGCCTGGCCTGCATACTGCACCCATTAAATTTTTAAGTCGGACTTCGTATGGCTTGGCAAGTTGCCCGTGCGGATGTGCTCCTTTGTGGCTCCCCTTCCTCCCTTCTCTCGCTCAGCGTGGCCTCACGAGTACGACTTCGCCTCAATTTTCCAGACACGCGAATAATTTACTTGGCATCGATTGTGCCGGTAATGATCAACTCAATGAGTGAATCCTACCTTCGAACTTCTGTGTATGTGCCCTATTTTATGACACGAGTACAGCATTCCTATTACTGGACTGGGTAAACACAAACATTAAGTTATGATCAAGCAATAATGCCTGCAAGGCATCCATTTATTAATAACATTCTACGTAACTCCTTACCTTCCCTTACAAATGTTTTCTTGACACATAAATTCACAGATAAACTCGCAGATACAATAATACACATACTAAACTCACATACTTAACTCACATACTCGCAAACATAATTAGGTGGTCGGGTTGAGTACGTGGGTGCGTTTGGCTTGCCCTCACTAATGCCATTAATTTCGCCGGTCTGGCCTCACCGGCGCCCACGGCCACCCCTCGCCCGAGATCCGCGTGTGCTGCGGGAGTGACGGGAGCCTCGCCGGCGGACTCGACGAGGCACCATTAACCCTGCGCGTTCTCTTGCTCTCTCCACACTCTCCTTTTTGGTCATCACCTCGGTTACAAACGATATAAGAGAGCGTCGCCTTCGTCTATCCAGAAGACAGCTTGCAAACGACTCTGGAGTCAGCTCCCCTACCTCCAGGTATAGAAGTGTTGGTTGCACTGCCCAACGATCACACACAAACACTGTGTGGAACGCATCATCGTCCACTGGAGGATCGCAAAACCAGCTGCTCGGGGACGGACTTCTTCCTATCCGATGGAGATAATGAGCAAAGCATCCGTGACCTGTCATCACCTGCGCCAGATTATAGGTTAGGTAACGTGCTCCATTGCTCTCCACCCACGCCTCGATGTTGGGAATCAGCCTGCGAGTCCAGGCGCCGCTCTCCGAGCTTGTCCATCGAGTTTGCCAGCGATCAAAGGTGTCATATTCCACCACCTGCGGCAGATTCAAGCGCTCTTCCGGATCCTCCGCCTCCTCGTACCCATACAAAGCGGCCCTGGCCTCTATTAACAAGTCCCACGGCACGCAACCTGACAGCGCGCACAATGCCTCTGATGAAACGGTACGATACGCGCGTGTCACGCGCAGTAACTCCAACCGCTGTGTCGATGTCAATCGCTGTCTCACACATCCGTACTCCACCGCATCGCTCCATACAGGAAACGCATACAAAACTATAGATGCTAGCACTCGGTAATACAGCAAACGCGGTTTCGGACCGCATCCTCGTGGATTCGGTAGCAGCCACGAGAGGTGCTGCGCTACTTTCACTGCCTTCTCACATACCCGGCTCATCTGACTATGAAAGAGTCTGCTATTACTGAACATCACACCAAGGTACCTAATCGAGCGCGATGTCCTGATTATCGCGGCCTCGTGAGATAGTACAAGTCCGTCGGGTACGCGCCGCCCAGTTAAGAGCACTGCTTCAGTTTTCTCTTTCGCGAGAACCAGTCTCTCTCTCTCGTACCACGCCCCCGCCACACGTAAGGCATGTTCTGCCAGCTCGCGAACTCTGTCAAATGATCGGGCTACTATAAGCAGCGCCATATCATCCGCGAAACCCACGGTTGTCACGCCTGGTGGCAGCAGCACCTCCAGCAGCCCGTCGAACGATAGGTTCCACAACAGTGGTCCCAACACTGATCCTTGTGGCACCCCACCAAATACAGCTTCTTCCACCCACTCACAGCTTGGCGTCCGGGTTCCCACTCTTCGCTCGCTTAAGGGGGGACCTCTATGTAGCAGGTCTGAAAAAAGTCATTTTTTTTTTATTGCTTAAAAAGTTACTTTGAACCCTCTAGAATACGGAACGCATTGGTATTTGGCGTGGATCACAAAGCTATTGCTGTGAGAGCCTGTACCAGTGACCCACCTCCGCTCCGTTCCAAGACGCGCGCGCTGGTATAATGACCGGGGCGCTGTTTATTTACTATCACTTTTTGAAGTGCTTCTATACCTGTAATAGGAGTTAGTCAGATGCTTCGGAAGAAGTATTTATTAGTTCCTTACGCTTATAAGTTTAGAAGGTCATGGGAAAACCCAGCCGATGGGCGACGATGATACTTCCTTGTCGATCCTTGAGAAATTGCAGGTAGTATCATAAACGGACACTCGGCAACAGCGAGAAAAATGCCGTTAGGAAATAAAGGAAGTACTGTCATTGCTTCCACTATTGGCGTGAGGTTTTATCCCTAAAAAGTCAGTTTGACTCTTGACTCGACCAAGGGAAGTTACTGAGCATTTTGAGCGACCGTCTTGTATTCATTTTTGTGATTCTTAGTCGTGACGAATTATCTTGTACCAGTATGTCTTATCCTGCTAAAGGAAGTAGAGAAACTGGATCTCGATCATCCAGGCCCAGTAAGCGTAGGTTTCAGGGTAATCAGTTTACACAGAAGGAAAATAAAGATGAAGGTGCAGGACACAGTGCAAGTGCGAAAAAAATCCACAGTGAGAGCAGCGGGGAAGTTTCTTATAATCCTCTTTTGTGTTACCGTTTGATTGAATTTTATACAGTTTTTACTGGTTTAGCTGAAATTCTCATTTGTCACAAATGTAAAAACCCCGTAACATTTGAGCAAACTGGAAATCGAGGCTTTGGTTTTAAACTAGTGGTCGTTTGTCGGTGTGGACGTACAGTAATAAATTCAGGCCCGTTTGTTCACAATGGTTTTGAAGTAAATCGTAGACTCGTGTTTGTGATGCGTCTGTTAGGTGTTGCCAGAGATGGAATAAACTTGTTTGCTAACCTTATGGATATTTGTGATGGTTTGAGCGATGCGTCATATAATAGCATCGTGAAGCATATGCATTCAGCCACAAAAACAATATTCGAATTCTGTTGTAAGAAAGCTGTGGAAGAAGAAAAGAACGAGAATCAAACACGCGAGAAGCAACTTCTCAATTTGAAGGTGTCTGGCGATGGCTCGTGGAAAAAGCGGGGATTCAAATCGTTATATGGCGTAACAACACTTATCGGTTATTATTCTGGCAAAGTGATTGACTTGGTAGTGAAAAGTAGTTATTGTCAAGCATGCCGTATGTGGAAAAGTAGAGAAAATACCGAAGAATATCATGAATGGTATGAACATCATGAAGAAGAATGTGCGAAGAATCATGAGGGCTCCGCAGGCAAGATGGAGGTCTCTGCAATCACGGAAATGTTTCTGAAATCTGAAGAAAAATATGGAGTGAAATATGGAAACTACATTGGAGATGGTGATTCAAAAACATTCAAAGCGATCTTAGATGTAAATCCATACGGTGATGAATTGCAAGTAAAAAAAAGTGAGTGCATTGGTCACGTAGAGAAGAGAATGGGTACTCGGCTGCGAAATGTGAAAAAGATAAATAAACTTGGTGGTAAAGGAAAATTAACAGATGTCCTTATCAAAAAACTCCAATCTTATTATGGATTAGCTATTAGAAGGAACGTAAACAGTGTTATCGACATGAAGAACGCTATAATGGCTACATATTACCATTTGTGCTCAACGAACGAAAATCCAAGGCACGAGCATTGTCCGACGGGAGAAGAAAGTTGGTGCAAATGGAAAAAAGCCGAAGCACTCGGAAGCACTGATAATTTGAATCACCCTCTACCTCTTCACCCCGATGTACAGAAGCATATTCTTCCCATTTTCGAAGAATTGTCCAATGAAGATTTGCTGCACAGATGTTTAGGCGGTCACACGCAGAACGCTAATGAGAGCTTCAACTCGACCGTCTGGCGTTTGGCTCCGAAACATCTTCATTCAGGATTAAAAATACTGGAAATAGCTTCATTTATAGCAGGTGGCATGTTTAATGAAGGATATTCTTCAATCTTGAGAATAATGCAAGAGTTAAACCTGACAATTGGAAAGCAAGCGATGGATTATGCAGAGAAAAGCAACCAGCGCCGGATTCAGAGGCAAGAGAGGCGCAGCTCGCTGTCCACCAAAGAGGCTCGCAAAGCACGCAGAGAACAGCTGGTAGAACAAAATGACTATTTTGAGGAAGCTGAAGGGTTATTGTACGGTGCTGGAATAGCAGACTAGCCAGTAAGTCACAAAATCATACATTTTTCTCTTACCGAAACTTTAAACGCGATTATCTCGAAACTTTTTTTTTCGCTAAGTTGAAAATCGGTGTACACGATTACTCAAAAACTACTCAACTGATCGGTCTGAAATTTTGTACACATTTTAAGGGTAGTAGTGTCTCCTGGATGAACCTAAAAGTAACGTAAAATCACAGAAATAAACATTTTTTTTACTGCAGAGAAGAGTACAGTGTTCCGTCAAAATATTAAGTTTTTTGTTCTGAGGTCTGCCATTTTTCCGATCTTGAATATTTTTTCAATATCTTAGGTTCATCCATTTACTACAACCTTATACTAATCAGATTTCTTTGCTTGGCTGTTTCAGATAATAAGAACCGACACTAGAGTGTACACCGTTTTGCAAGAAACTTTACGACGCTTCGAACAGATCATGTTGTATCTCCGCCATTTTGTATTTTATTTACACAAAAAAATTGCAAAATGAAGATGAAGAATCTATTAAATAGTCCTCAAAACCTTGACAATATTTATTCATTCCTTATCCTTCAAAATAATTATTGAAAATCGGCTTAATTTCGGCGTTCTACACAGAGGTCCCCCCTAAAATAGCTACGTAACATGTCCATTATTATCGTCGGAAACACACGGCGCTCGGCTGCAGCCAGGATGCGGTCGCAACGCACTGTATTAAATGCATTTTTCACAACCAAGGTAATTAGCAGACAGTGATTTCGCCCTCTGCGCGCACGATCCCACTCCGACATGACCACCTTCATCGCCTGATGAGTTGATCTGCCCTCCGTGAACCCAAATTGACGCACCGACAGCCATCCAGACAGAGGAATCGCTTCTAGCATTAACACGCGCAAAGCATATTCGAAACACCCGGGCTACCCCCGCGATCTCGCGTGCGTTGGATGCCGACGACGTTGACGCTCCTTCCTGACGAGGCCAGATCAATGAAGCCTGCGCTGCTTCTTCTCCTCTTGCTTCGTCTTCCTCCTCTTCTTCTGCTGCACTACTCCTTGGGATGGCAGCCTTTTCTTGTCGCTCCTGCTCCAGCACGAAAAGCGCGGACACCGTTGCGTGGAACTCCTCTCGGTTGAGGCGAACCAGGGGCGACTTCCCCTTCAGACGATTCATGACCGCCTTGTAGGGTTTCCCCCACGGATCTTCTTCGATAGTCGGGACCATCTCACTCCACGATGCCTCTTCAGCTCGACGCAATGCCAAGGATAAGGCACGTCGGCTTTCCAGCATCTCCATGCGATACGGGTGCGCCTGCTGCCGTGCTGCCGTCGGGCTCCGGCTAGACACATTCTGCCAGCGGTGGCGGAGACGCTTTGCTTGGAGACAAAGATCTGCGATCTCCTGGCTCCACCATGGTACATTTTGTATTTTCCTCCTCTTGCGGGTCGGCAATGGTGGACGGGTTGACTGAAAGAGCGCCTCTAACTCCTCAATCACTTCATCAATTTCGGCCACAGTGCACAGCGGCGGTAGCGCGGACTGTTCCGATGGACCGGCTGCTGCAGCTCCTCTCTCTTGACTACGTTGAACTGTTGGATCCAGGGATGCTGGAAACGGTAACTGACCGCTCACTATTTCCCACCACGCCTCCATGTCCGGGCGACCTAGTCTCGCCTCCCGAAGTGAATCCTCGGGCGAACCAATAGCCTCTGGCCTCGCTTTAAATCGATGAATCAGATAGCGGTGATCCGACCACGAATAGCGCGTGGACACTGTGGACCTAGATATTCGACCGTGGAGGCTGCGGCTACACGCAAGGGCATCGATTCGAGAACCCACGCAACCACGCTCGAATGACGGGCCTCCTTGACTTGCCACGTGCATCAGCCCCGCTTGCTCGATCAAATTCGTCATACGGTGACCGCGTGAATCCACGCGAGCTGATCCCCAGTGCGGAGAGCGGGCATTGAAACCCCGGCGATTATAATCGGTTTCCTAACACTTGACAGACATGTCGCAAGACCCCGTAATTGACCTTCAAAGCTTTCTATAGTCAGTGATGGTGAGAAGTAACAACTAACTATCACAAACTCGCGCGTCTCCAATGCCACGCATCCGTCTATCTCAAACACCTTTCTAGTCACCCCCATGTCGCAGCTAGGACGATTCGTATACCACACGCAGGCTGAGCTGCTCCTGTTCTGATGCCAATTCGGATGAGGATTAAACGGCTCACTGATGACGACTATATCCGCGCGAAGCTCGTTCACGGCATGCCACAAGAGATCCTGTGCCGCGCGGCATCTGTTTAAATTGATCTGCAGTACGCTGAACGCAGACATGTTTTCCTCTTCTCTTTCTTCTTCGGCTCGGAGATTTAGCAGCACAGTAACGTAGCTATCGGAACAAAAGGAAACGGGCACTCTTAAGTACAAGGATCTACATTTAAGTCGAACTGAACTGACATGGCAGTGATCAACACTTACTGCGACTTGTAACGGCAATGACAACCCCGGTTATGACCTTCACGGTACAAGGATCCTAAACCACAGGAAACAATGAGTAACATGGGTTCGGAAAGCGATGCAAATGACTTAAATCTGTGGGGGGAAAAGGGAATCAATAGGGGGAAAAGAAAGGAAGGAAAAAGGGAAGGGAAAAAAACTGGGAAAAGAGGGGGAGAAAAGGGAACAACTGTAGCACGGAAGGGATTGTTTCAACTGACTCGCATCAATCTGCGTGCATCGCCCTCCCTCTCCGCCCTGCCTTATCAACTTAATTCAACTCACGCAACCCAATCCAAGGATGAGGCGCGACAGCGGGCTGACCTGACCCGACTTAGAAACAAGTCATGGAACCACTCGACAACGTGAAGCGAAGTCAAGCCAAGCCAGGATTTAACTGAATATATTTAATTAATTATGCTAGTCAAGATCGAACTAATTCAATCAACTTCATCAAGAGTAAGGATAGAACTAAGCAATTAGTATCAGGACACCGGCAAACCGAACAGCTATTTACAGTCGGCATTCGGCCAATATCCAGCATGGTTGACAATCAAGGACTAACGAGCTACGTATTAATAGGAGCAACGGCAGCGGAACTAACACCAACATCAGCAACAATAGTAATGTTTAAACGGGTAGGCTGAACAAACAAGGACGGTGCGATAAACGTTAATCGACAAATGATCACTTAATACTTACTTACTCAGCGATGCTTGTCGTAGGATGACTGATAGTGATCGGCTGCGTCGCTCTTCCTCTGTTTTACTCCTCCTTCCCCTTCTTCTTCTCTTGCCTCTGCTATAGACGCGTTGGCGCGTGGGAGTTGTCGGCGACAGCGGGTCCTTTTCGCTGCGAGGATGAGCAATGTGCTGTGGTGTGCTGTGCTGATCTGCTGCGCTTAGTTATGCACAATAACCCCTCACTGCACCACGGCGCACGTATCGACACACGCGTATTGTTCCAAGCTTCGATTTGGAGCACCACAAACAGCGCGAACTAGCGACTTCCCCAGTTAGAAATGTACTAAATGAAGGCTCCTACGAGGTGCCCCAATGTATATCCAGAGCGGCCGGCAATCGTTGTGGCTGGGGGAACCTGCGAGGGGTAGTCCCTCACCCTTGAGCCCCGCTTTCGAGACACGCGCTTCGGCACACTCCCCTCGCTTTCTCGCCGCCCCTCGATCGAAGCAGCGGTCTCGTGGTCGTCTTCATCAAAGCCCGGCAACCCAAAACTTACCAAGCCTTCGATGAAAGGACCTAATCAAGTCAACATTAATAACGTGAATAAATTACAATTAAATCAATTGCACTCACTGATCAATAACGGTCAAGGGTGTTGACTTAATAAAGCATAGACTAGACTTTCGATTATATCAGATCCTATTTGCTGTGGAAGTATAGAATCAAGTCTCCCCTGGAGACGGGGGTTACAGAATACGTCTCCAGCCTCCCAAGCTTGTCATCAAAGGCGACTTAAAAGGCACCGCGCGTTTAGCCCCTCTAGATAGGCAGCAACAAGCCGACATGCACGGATGAGGCCCGTTCGTATCCCTTCGGACACCGGCCGATGGGTGACTCGTTGGCCCGGTTCCGACCGCTACCTGCGAGTGGGTGACGTAATCCGCTCATCACCTGCTTGTACGTGTCTCTCACCCGCCTGACGAGGCGCCCTAATACTTCTAGCTCTCACGTCTAATCTTAAATTCCAATCTTGATAACACAATTCTAAGATATGCTCCTTTTCCCGAACACCTACTTCTCTCTTTGGAAACAAATTATGAAAGCAATCCGCACCAACTTTCTCTCGCGGAAATTGTATCTAATTACCTCCGTATTTAATGATAAGTTTAAAATTCAAGGTTCGACCCGTATCAACTCTCAATTATAATATTATCGCGGTCTTCAACTGCGGATCACCAATTCTAGTTCCCTGTCAATTTTAGATTTTGTTGAACTTTGAACTCGATTACATTTTTCAAATTACATCTTATTCAATTTAATCAAATTTAATTTAAATCGCATTTTCTGCGGCGCACAGTGGGACAAAACGGCTTTCGGCGATCAAAATTCGATTTTCGTGAAATCGAAAATTGAAAAACTAATTACATACATCGATAGAGAATAAACTGTAGTTTAACGTAGTGTAATCCGTTTTTTTCATATTTGCTTCCGTTTTGCTGTGGTTCGCACTCAAATTCAGTACAAATTCGTCAAGACGAAACGCTGATAATATTACCCGTAACTTCAATGTACGATTCTAATTAATTTTACTCGGAAAGATACAATTCAAATGAATGATAAAGTTTACTAGGATAGTATAGATTCTATTCAGTGCATAAAGTAAGTTAAAATGTTAACAACTTTTTAAATAATAGGATCTGATTGAAACGAAGTACATTTAACTAAAATCTCAACTTTGAGTTTGATTTAAAAAAAATGCTACAACTTGCGACATGTTTAATTATTACTACAGGAAAGAGTGAACCTTCCGCTATTAGAATCTGAAAAATCGGTTGCACATTTTTGCACTTTTTCAAGAAAATGGCGATTGAATGAAATTACACCCATCTTGGCCGCTGCGCACGAAGATGGAAAAGCAGTAACAGATACGATTATTAACCAGTTAACTGCCTTATTAACTATTATTATTAATTATTGCAACGTGTATATTTGTTATCCAAAACTTTATTTCGGTTCAATAAAAGTGTTCACTGATCAATACAAATGTGATCCTTTCTGGTTTTTCTTTAACTTTTTCGTAAAAATTATGATAGGAGTATTTGCCTTGCATTCGACGTGTATACTTGTCATTGCCTGATTTTTATTACATATCCCTTTAAAAATTTTCAAAACTAAATCCCACAGTCAAATAGTCAATAGGCCAATATTAACTTTTCTATCCCCTGTAGTGATTATAATTTAACGATCGCGATAATCTTCAAGCATCTACCAGCTAACCTATTAAGTACCAGTTTGT
>NW_025791444.1:0-93656 GCF_907164935.1 Osmia bicornis bicornis | reverse complement strand
CCCGTAAAATCTCCCCAGGAGGCGGGAGGGAACACGGGCCCTCCCGCTACACTACCCCGTCCCGCATCCGTCGCGCCGGGGGGGCAAATAGCGAAAGCCGCCATCGCCCCCCCCCCCCGCACCCCTTATGGCGGCGGATCCCTGCTACGTCGTCGCGTCCCACGTCCGCGACCTCTCCGAGCAGAATCGTACCTTTCACGATCCCGCTCGGACCTCTCCTTGAGGGCCATGACCTCCTCACAGAAGGTGGTCACGGCCCTCCATTCTGTCTCGCCGGCAAGCATCTGTCTCACGACGCCTGCCGGCGAGAGATCCTCCCCTATTTCTGCCGTCAGGGCGTGGCGGGCCACCGCAAACACCGGGCACCCCGCCAGCGTGTGCTGTGCGGCGTCCTGCGCCGCCCCGCAGAGCCAACAGTGGGGGGTCCATTCCCCGTACCTCCGGCACAGGAACTCCCCGAACACCCCGTGTCCGGAGAGCACCTGCGTGACTCGGAACGACAGGGCGCCGTGGCTGCGGTCCCGCCACTCCGATATCATTGGCAGGACCGCCCCGACGGCGCGGGTTCCGGCGGCAGCCCCCTCTGTTAGGGATCTCTGCCACCTTTCCGCCGCGACCAGTCGGTCCTGGCTCCGGTGTTCCTCGACCGTCGGCCCCGGCGGGTCCTCTCCGGCCTGGCGGAGGGCTCGCGAATACCAGTAGCCCCGCACGATCCTGATTGCCAGCCGGCGCTCCATCCGCCGCAGCAGAGTGCGGCTGTGCCTATTGACCGCCAGATCGCCGGCCCATATCGGAGCCCCGTATAGGGCTATTGTTGCGTATTTAGCGTGGTCAGCGCGGTCAGAAAACACAAACACCTGAGTAACGGTAACAATAAATATATTTAACAAAAAAGAAAAGTATATACAAGAGTAAAGCGTGGTCCGAAACTATACACTACTTACACTTATAATTAATTAATATACACACGCATGGACTGAAATTACGTAACCAAAGCGTGGACTGAATTGGTACGCGTCGCGTGGGCAGAAAACCAAGAAACTTATACTGATTATCGTTCTTGACGATTTCGCGTGAAAAGCGTAGCACGTGGTAGCGCGTCGAACGATCGTACAAGAAGAACAAGAATCGATCATGGCGTCGATTGTGCCGGTTCCGCGTGGAGAGGGGACCGCGTCGACAAAGTGGGCCCGAGAGGTGCTGCCGCTATCGGTAACGACGCACCAACGAAGTATTTTCGTTGCCAACTTCGCCGTTCGGCGTAGACTTGGGGAATTTCGCCAACAGCTATGGACCGGACGATTCCCACGTATAGGCGGCGAACCCTCACTCCCGGCCCCCCGAGGTTGGGCAGCAGGCGGCCAAGATTGGTCGCCACCTGTTCCAATCGGGGAGCCAGGCGGTCGAAGTGAACATCGAACCGCCAGTGGCTGTCGAGATACAGGCCGAGGTATCGAAGACCCCGGCCGATCACGATCCGGCACCCGTGGACCTCGAACCAGAGCTGGGCCGGAGGAGCTACCGCACGCCGAGGCTCGACGAACCACATGGCCTCGGTCTTGAGAGGATCCAGCGCCAGCCCCAGCCCCCGGATCGCTTTTCACACGATGGCAACCCCCACCACGGCACCACGGCAGGTCCTCAAACAGTCCCGCCCGGTGGCCAGCAGGTAGTATTCATCTGCGAATACCGTGGCCCACACCCCGGGCGGGAGAATCACCCGCCGCGCCGCGCCCCTTTGTATCCCACGTTCCATAAGGGGGAGCCCAGTTTGGACCCCTGGGGCACTCCGCAGTCGACCTCCCTTTCGTGCAGCGTACCGTCCCGACCCGTGTACAGTATCCACCTGCCATCCAGGAAGGCCCCGATGATACTCTGCAGATACGGGGGGACGTTGTGGTGAACCAGCGCCCCCCGCATCGTTCCATGGGGCAGGGCGTTGAACGCGTTTGTAATGTCCAAGTAGACGCCCAGTGCCACCCCACCCTGGGACGTGGCTGACTCGGAGAGGGTGCGCACCCGCTGGATAGAGTCGATGGTGCTGCGACCCTCGCGAAACCCGAACTGGATGTCGGCCAGATCGGGGCCAACGCTCGACAGGTGGTGGACGAGGCGGTTTGCGATGACACGCTCGAAGAGCTTTCCCACCTCGTCCAACAGCACAATGGGCCGGTACGCAGAGGGAGAATCTGTGGGCCGTCCGTCCTTTCGGAGCAGGACCAGCCGCCCCTCCTTCCAAATCGAGGGGAAATCGTGCTCCAAAGCGGCGCGGAAGAGGCGGCACAGCCTCGGACCTAGGATGCCGGACGCGAAAACCCAGGCGCGGCCGGCGATGCCGAGCGGGCCCGGGACGGTGTCCTTGGCCCCGAGCCTTCTGACGGCATCGTCCAGCTCCTCCTCTGTGACCCCAGGTCGGCGGACCAGGCGAAGCGCTCCGCCGGCCCTTGCTGGTGGCGCGGGTGCGACGTTCCCCCGAAACGGGGGAAGAGGGTGTTTATTACCCGCGTCAGCAGCTGGGGCTCCAGGCTCTCCGAGACCGGGGGCGCCCGTGCGCGGAGCTTGCCCATGACCATCCGCAAGGGCGCACCCACGGGTCCTCGTCCAGAGAGCCCTGGAGCTCCTCCCACGCCCGGGATTTCCCCTCCCTCATGGCCTGCCTCAGGGCTACCATGAAGACCTGGTATGTGCCCCTCAGCAGATCCTCCCTCGCCGGGTAGCGGACTCGAGCACTTCGGGCGCGCTGCCACTAGCGCCGGGCGTGCTGACACTCGGATCGGAGATCCGCAATGTCGCCCGACCACCAGTACACCGCCCTCCGGGGGGGCCAAGCGCGGGGCCCGAGGCATGGCGGTGTCGCATATTGCGGTCACCGCCTCCCGGAACCACTTGGCCTCCCTCTCAACGTCCATGACCGGCCCGGCCGGAAGAGCTGGCCAGGCCACGGCAAGGTTTGCGGCTATCAGCATGTCCTTGTCCAGCCTCCACAGTACCCAGCGACGCAGTGGCGGGCCACGCGCCGGCTGGGGGGCGGCGGGGAGGGAGTAGCCGAAGGTGATGTATAGATGATCACTCAGCGTCTCCCTCGCCGCCACCCTCCAATTTTGCACCATGCGCCCGGCCACAGGGGCCGCCCAGCCCAGATCCACAATCGATTCCCCCTGAGCCCGAACGCAGGTGCTGGCGGGCCCCTGTTCAGATGCATGACCCCCGCGCCAGCCGCACAGAGCAGTACCGCCCCTCCTCTCGCGTCGGTCCTCGGGGACCCTCAGGCTTCGGCCTTGGAGTTGAAATCCCCGAGGACCAACGTCGGCCGGGTGTGGGAGCTAACCACAACGCTCCCCACCCGGTCCAGGATCTCCTTGAACCGTTCCAGGGACCAGCTGGGCGGCGAGTACACGCCCACCACTTCTACGTCCCCCAGTCAACGGCCACGAAACCCCGCCCCCGTGCTAAGACATCGGCGGGCGGGGGGACGTGCCGACCCCCCAGGACGATGACGACGGAGCCCGCCGCGTCGCCGAACCAGTTGGGTCGGTCCAGTACGCGGTACGGCTCCGACACCATCGCAACCTCAATCTGCCACTCGGCCAGGGTTTGTAGCAAAAGGTCCTGCGCCCCGGCCGAGTGGTTGATGTTGGCCTACAGGAAAGGACCGTTAGGCCCCATTGCGCGCCGTCTCCACCGCTGCCTCCACAGCTGCTCCTGCGTTGCTGGGGCCCGCTACCCCAACGGGCGATCCAGCCGGGGACTGCTTCGCGCTCGTCTTTGTGGCGGACTTCTTCCGCCCTTTCTTCGCGGAGTGCGACGGGCATCCTTTGGTCCCCATCCTGTGCCCCGCGGGCAGCCCTGAATCGGTGCACAGGGGGCACCGCGGCGGAGCCGTACAGCCACTGGCTCGATGGTCCAGATCGCCGCAGTTGAAGCAGCGATCCGAACGATCGACCCCGCAGGGACACCGCTGCCTGACATATCCAGTCTCCAGGCAGCGGTAGCACTGCAGGGGGCGAGCCGCCAGGGCCTCGACCCGTGCTGAGGACCAGCCGACCCTCAGCCTCCCCGCGTCGACGACGTTGTTGGCTGCGGTGAGGGGGTACCGCACCCAGGCCTTCCCCAGGCCACGGGGTGGGGCGCGAATCTCCCCCTCCTCCGCGGTGCAGGCTCCTCCGGTTGCCACCGCCGCTGCTACCTCCTCCCGGGTGACCGAATCGTCGAGCCCGATGAGGCGGATCTCGCCCATCTTAACTGGGCACGCCACCCTAACCTCATCGGACCCGCGGAACACAGTTTCGAGGCGGCTAGCCAGGGCCGCCGCCTTTGCCGCCCTCTCCGTCTCGGCGATCTCCAGGACGAGACCGCCGGTGGCCGCGCGCCTGGGCCGGAGATCGGTGATGCCGATCTCCGCGAGGTCGACCACCTGCCTGGCCCTGATCATGGCCTCACAGCAGGTGGTCTTCGCCCCGGGCGCGACCGTTAGCGTGACCACCGAGGTTTTGGGGGGGTGGGAGAAGCGGGGCTTCTTTGTGGCCTCCTTTGTCGCCTTGCCCCCCGCGGTTCCCTCCTTTCGTGCGGCCGGGGGATTTGTCGTCCCGGCCGTCGACCTCCTCCCAGTCTTCTTCGCCGGCGGCGGAAGTGGGGCCATCTCCACACCCTTCATCTTCGCCGCCTCTGCCTTCTTGGCTTTGCGGCCTACCACCTTGGACCACGCCTCGGTCTCCTGGCGGTGGTCCTCCTGGATTTTTGCCATCCTGTCGGCAACGAACAAGCCGGAGGAGGCCGTAGGGCGGGAAGGCGCGCGAGTCCCAGCCGCCCCCGAACCCTTTTTCTGGGGCTGCGGAGTTCCCCCGGATGTCGCGGGATCCCCGCGCTGTTGCCTCTGCCCCTTCCCCTGCCGTCCAGAGGCGGCAGGAGGGTGGCACCATGCGGTCCCCGCCCCCCCCCGCCCCTTGGCGACCGGGGCCTCGTGCTCGGTGGGGTCGTCCACGGCCCGCCCCCCTGCGGTCGCGGCAGGCGACGGTGGACGCACCGGGGCGGGGTCCTCCGTCTCCTCCTACGTGGTAGCCCTCCGACAGCTCCTCTTCGGCCGGCCCTCATGCTCCAGCGGGGACGCCGGCCGCGACGCCTTCCTGGTGCCAGGGGCGGCCGGGGCTTCTACCGCCGGGGGCCTCTCGCGCAGAGCCTCCAGCTCCCGCCGCAGCGTCGCAATCTCCTCCCCTTGTGACGCTATTTTGGTGTCGCGTGCTGTAATTGGGCCCTGAGCTCCTCCGTTTCGTGGTCGTCGCGGTGCCGCGTGTCCCTCAGCCCCAGCTCGTTTACAACCGCCTCCACGTCGCGGGATGCCTCCCTGAGGGCACGGACACACGTGCCCTTCAGGTTTTTGGAGCACCCCGCGACCTTCTCGACCTTTATGGCGCCCTCCATGGCGCGCGCCACAAGGTCTGGCGAGAGGAGGTGGCGCACCTCCCGCGCAATTTCCTCCGCCTCTCTCAGCTTCAGCGCTGACCGGCTTGGCTGGCGGGGGGCCGCGCCGACGTCCAGTAGCTCCCTAGTTGTCTGGAGCTCCATCTCCTCCCGCTGTAGGCGCAGGAATTCTTCTTTCTTCGCGACAAGGGCCAGCGAGCGAAAGGAAGTCTTGGGTTGCCTGGACACCATCGACCGCAACACACATTTGGGTGAGCTAAATCTCTCGATGAGCGAATTCCGGGCGTGGGAGATGACGCGAAAAATTTTTCGAACGAAGGAATGCTCATGCGAAAGCACGCGGTAGCGCTTGGAACGCTCGTATCGTTTGTCACATGCATTCATCCATCCATTCAGTTCATTCAATTCTTTGCTACATATGTGTAAGGGCACCGTAAGCGGAACGCTACGTATAGTACGGATGCAATCAGAGAACCTAAGGGGAACCGTAAGAAGGGTCGCGGTTCGCCGAGAGTCGGCCAGCGAGAGGAAGGTTCAGGCCGGCCGGTCTTGATCCACTGCCCGGCAGGTACAGTGAGAGGGAAAAATCGAGCTCGGGACGCTGTGAAGAGCGAGCGCGAGAGAGGGGATCAAAGAAGAAGCCGCGGGTCGGAATCCGGGAGAGAGCCGGGACGCGAGCGTAATGCGTCCGAGATTAGAGGTCACTGATTGGGGATCGCGCGTCATGTTAATGCGATTTTAATTGAATTTAATTAAATTGATGAAATGTAAAGAAATTAAAATGTAATAAAATTCAAAATTGATCAAAATCTAAAATTTGCAGAAAACTAGAATTGATGTTTCGTGTTTGAAGAACCACATTAATATTATAATTAAGAATTCATACGAACCAAAACCTTGAATTTTAAATTTGCCATGAAAATTAATTTTAAAGGTAATTAAATGCAATTTTCGCGAAAGAAAGTTGGTGCAGATTGCTTTCAAGATTAATTGTCGGAGAGAGAGGTAGATGTTCGGGAAATGTAGCATGTATTAAAATTGGATTTTCGAAATTTGAATTTTAGATTAGGCATGAAAGCTAGCAGTTTTAAGGGGGTAGACACAGTACGTGACGTCACCGATTCGGGACGTCGGTATTACAGTAGTTTTTTCGTTGGGCCTGGTGGAGCCACTTGCGTGTTTTGTTACGAACTTGAAAGGTATAATTCTCAGCTAGCGTGCGCGCAACACGATCTAGGAAGGCAACAGCGCCTCAAGTATTTTTACAAACACATTCACACGCTCATCTCGCCAGAGGCATCGCCACGATACGCCTGAAGAACGAAAGCGAAACATTGGCGCGCGTTTAGAGTGAGATGTACGGTGATCATGCTATCTTTCTTTCAACCCAAATGATAGAATTGTCACGCTCCGATAAATTCTGACTGACCAAACGCGTGGATTTTACATAGCACACCGTAGCACTCCTCGCTGCTGAAAAATATCTGCCTGCTCCGAAGGAACGGGCAATCTGAGAATTATTTTTAGAAGAAGTTATTAACTTTTTAAAATAAATGTTTTTTAATTAATAAAAGTATACAGGATAGGTCATGCAATTGGGACGGGTTATATCTTGAATTTGGTAAGAGATAGGAAAAAGCTGTTTATGTAAAAGTTCAATGGTATGATAATGTATATTTTTCTGTGATTTCATTTTCTTCGTGAATGCAACGATGCACTCAAAAAATGCAAATCCACTTTTTATTTAAATGGAATTGCATTTTTTTTTACTTGTGTCAACTCCTTGAAACATTCTGCATAAAAAAGTAATGTGGTACTATTAGAACTAATAAATGGAGGGACCTCACGTCTGTACAGTAAAAGTTGAATTTGTGCAACAATTCATATATTCAGCAGAGGTGTCGAATCTCGGATTATATGCGATAGCCAGCCAAGCGTGAACGTAGAAAGGGACAGACAGTGGAGGAGAGAGCGAGAGGTCCAATGATCAAAGGAAAGAGCCGAAACATATCGGTGTGACTAATACTAAATCAATTATGAAACTTTTTTATTTTTGACTTTTTTTAACCGAAATTTTTACTAGCGCATTGGTGAAATTTCTCTGATTAAAATGATACCAAACACGATATAGTTTGAATGAGGCGAGGTTTGTTATGGGGCGCTGTGAAAAATCCAGGCGGACGGCAGTCAAATCTTAGAGAAAAGGGACAATCTCAACATGCAGAATGAGAGAAGGACAGCATGACTGTAGTGCGTCTCACTCAGCGTTCGTGCGTTATTGCCTTTTTCGCTTGCCTTCGCAGCACAGTTCGAGTGACGTAATCAAGCTGACGCTTGATTCTGGCTACGATTCCAGATCGGCAGCCTTTCTACTTAGACGCCACCTTATAACTACTAGCTGAACTAATTTTGTCACGTAACTTGCTCTGTAGTATCCAGATAATGGCGGAACTCGTCTTTGGGAATGCTTTTACGGGAATACACTTTTCGTCCTTATATGAGAAGATTTTGATCTAAATAAGGGTTCATTCGAAAGAGGAAGGTTCAATGCAGGGCGGTCTGGTCACCGGTTGCGTCACAGAACTGTTTTAGTGACCTAAAAAATACTTGGAATCTGCGGATGTATTTTGTCGATTCTTCCTCTACTTTGGACACTCATATTATTAAATATCGACACAATCTCGTTGAACCATGACCAGAGCGCCCTGCATTGGACCTTCCTCTTTCGGATGAGCCCTCACCCAGCCCCACATCTTCTCATATAAGGACGCAAAGTGTATTCCCGTAAACCCCTTTTTAGGCCCATTTTTGCCGGTAATGTCACCTCGCTGCATTACCCGTGTCTACCCCCTTAAGCGCCTCGTTGGGCGGGTGGGAGGCGCGTACTAATGGGTGATGAACGGATTACGTCACCCGCTCGGAGGTAGCGGCCGAAACTGGGTCAATGGGTCAGCCGTCGGTCGGCGTCTAAAGGGGGTGCGAACGAACCGCGTTCGAGTACAAAGGGTCCGATACTGCCGATCTGAAGGGGCTTCGCGCGTGATTCCTTTTTAGTCGCCTTTTACGACAAGCCAAGGAGGCTGGAGACGTATTCTGTAACCCCCCGCCTCCAGGGGAGGATGGGATGTAGTCTTCCACAGTAAATGTGTTAGAGCTTGAAGTTTCCAGGATTTAAGATTAGTGACAAATTAAGCTTTATGATTTGGGGTTGTGAAATTGTGATGATGTTAGACTTGAGACCCGGGAGGAGTTCTGGATTTGGATTTTAAATTGAATTTAAATTGAGGGTAGAGTTGATCGCGGGAATCGTAGTCTAAAAGTAATTAAATATAATTTGTGCGGATGCGATGTAGATGAATAAATGCTCGTTATCTTAGAATTAAAGTTATGGGGAGGCTAAAATGGGTGATCAAGGAGATGAATTGTACTTGAAATTAGGGGGGTTCTGAGATTCTTGAATTAAGATAACATAACACATAGAAACTGAAAGTTTAAAAGTAAAAGCAGATGTGTACAGTAAGAATGGGTGTGGATCCTGAGCAGAATGTAAAAGGTGAAAATAGTGGAGAAATAAAAACATAAATAAAGAAATTAATGGAGGAATAGGGAAAAAGGACGGTAGAGAACAACGAAAAACAGCCAGAAACAGCTGTAAGCGGAAAGTTTGTAAAGCGGCATACGGTACATTTGGAGTTAAGCTGTATCAGGTGTCGGGTAGGGTAGGCGATAAAGTAGGTGATGGGTAATAAACGGGCAATGAGGAGCAAGGCGCCAAAGGAGGCGACGTAGGGTAAAAGCGGTGCGAGTTCGCAAGGAATAATAGAGTAATAGAGTGTAAGTACAGTGAAGCAGTAAAGCAGAGTAAGGCAGTAGCATAAACTAGGAGGCCTGCTCGAGCGACCAGAAGGAGACAAAGGAGAATGGAAACAATAAGGAAAATAAAGAAGTCGGAGTTTTATTGTCCACGTGAAGCGTAGCTGACAAAAAATAAATATGCAGGGGCACGCTGACGGGCGCGGGAGTCATGTCGGAAAAGTACCCGTGCCTGACTATCAAGGTGTAGTGGGTGTGTAGGAGATGCCGCATGGAGGGAGCTACATATTCGCGAACAGCAGGAGGGTCCAAAAAAATAGAGTAGATAGGGTCATGGTTCGTCGAGAGTCGGCCAGCAAGAGGAAGAATCGGGCCGATCGATCTCGCTCCACTGCCCAGCAGGTACAGCAAGAGGGAAAGATCAAGCACGGGATGCCGCAAAGTACGAGCGCCGGGGGGGAGATCAGAGAAGAAGCCGCGAGTCGGGATCCGGAGGAGAGCCGAGACGCGAGCAGAATGCGTCCGAGATTCGAGGGCGCTAATTGGAGATCGTACGCCGCAGAAAATGCGATTTAAATTAAATTTGATTAAATTGAGTAAGATGTAATTTGAAAAATGTAATCGAGTTCAAAGTTCAACAAAATCTAAAATTGACAGGGAACTAGAATTGGTGATCCGCAGTTGAAGACCGCGATAATATTATAATTGAGAGTTGATACGGGTCGAACCTTGAATTTTAAACTTATCATTAAATACGGAGGTAATTAGATACAATTTCCGCGAGAAAAAGTTGGTGCGGATCGCTTTCCAAATTTGTTTCCGGAGAGAGAAGTAGGTGTTCGGAAAAAGGAGCATATCTTAGAATTGTGTTATCAAGATTGGAATTTAAGATTAGATGTGAGAGCTAGAAGTATCAGGGCGCCTCGTCAGGCGGGTGAGAGGCACGTACAAGCAGGTGATGAGCGGATTACGTCACCCACTCGCAGGTAGCGGCCAGAACCGGGTCAACGAGTCACCCATCGGCCGGTGTCCGAAGGGATGAGAACGGGCCTCATCCGTGTATGTCGGCTTGTTGCTGCCTATCTAGAGGGGCTGAACGCGCGGTGGCTTTTAAGTCGCCTTTGATGACAGGCGTGGGAGGCTGGAGACGTATTCTGTAACCCCCGCCTCCAGGGGAGACTTGATTCTATACTTCCACAGCAAATAGGATCTGATATAATCGAAGGTCTGGTCTATGCTTTATTAAGTTAACACCCTTGACCGTTATTGATCAGTGAGTGCAATTGATTTAATTGTAATTTATTCACGTTATTAATGTTGAGTTGATTAGGTCCTTTCATCGAAGGCTTGGTAAGTTTTGGGTTGCCGGGCTTTGTTGAAGACGACCACGAGACCCCTGCTTCGATCGAGGGGTGGCGAGAAAGCGAGGGGAGTGTGCCGAAGCGCGTGTCTCGAAAGCGGGGCTCAAGGCTGAGGGGATACCCCTCGCAGGTTCCCCCAGCCACAACGATTGCCGGCCGCTCTGGATATAAATTGGGGCACCTCGTAGGGGCCTTCATTTAGTGCATTCCTAAGTGGGGAAGTCGCTAGTTCGCGCTGTTTGTGGTGCTCCGAATCGAAGCTTGGAGCAATACGCGTGCGTCGATACGTGCGCCGTGGTGTAGTGAGGGGTTATTGTGCATAACTAAGCGCAGCAGATCAGCACAGCACACCACAGCACATTGCTCATCCTCGCAGCGAAAAGGATCCGCTGTCGCCGACAACGCCCACGCGCCAACGCGTCTATAGCAGAGGCGGGTGAAGAAGAAGAGGAAGGAGGAGTAAAACAGAGGAAGAGCGACGCAGCCGATCACTATCAGTCATCCTACGACAAGCATCGCTGAGTAAGTAAGTATTGAATGATCAATTGTCGATTAACGTTTATCGCACCATCCTTGTTTGTTCAGCCTGCCCGTTTAAACACTACTATTGTTGCTGATGTTGGTGTTAGTTCCGCTGCCGTTGCTCCTATTAATACGTAGGTGGTTAGTCCTTGATTGTCAACCATGCTGGATATTGGCCGAATGCCGACTGTAAATGGCTGTTCGGTTTGCCGGTGTCCTGATACTAATTGCTTAGTTCTATCCTTACTCTTGATGAAGTTGATTGAATTAGTTCTATCTTGACTAGCTTAATTAATTAAATATATTCAGTTAAATCCTGGCTTGGCTTGACTTCGCTTCACGTTGTCGAGTGGTTCCATGACTTGTTTCTAAGTCGGGTCAGGTCAGCCCGCTGTCCCGCTTCATCCTTGGATTGGGTTGCGTGAGTTGAATTAAGTTGATAGGGCAGGGCGGAGAGGGAGGGCGATACACGCAGATTGATGCGAGTCAGTTGAAACAATCCCTTCCGTGCTACAGCTGTTCCCTTTTCTCCCCCTCTTTTCCCCTTTTTTTCCCTTCCCTTTTTCCTTCCTTTCTCTTATTCTCTTTCCCTTCCTTTCTTTTCCCCCTTTTGATTCAGATTTAAGTTATAGATCATGTCATTTGCTTCGCTTTCCGAACCCATGTTACCCATTGTTTGCTGTGGTTTAGGATCCTTGTACCGTGAGGGTCATAACCGGGGTTGTCATTGCCGTTACAAGTCGCAGTAAGTGTTGATCACTGCCATGTCAGTTCAGTTCGACTTAAATGTAGATCCTTGTACTTAAGAGTGCCCGTTTCCTTTTGTTCCGATAGCTACGTTACTGTGCTGCTAAATCTCCGAGCCGAAGAAGAAAGAGAAGAGGAAAACATGTCTGCGTTCAGCGTACTGCAGATCAATTTAAACAGATGCCGCGCGGCACAGGATCTCTTGTGGCATGCCGTGAACGAGTTTCGCGCGGATATAGTCGTCATCAGTGAGCCGTTTAATCCTCATCCGAATTGGCATCAGGACAGGAGCAGCTCAGCCTGCGTGTGGTATACGAATCGTCCTAGCTGCGACATGGGGGTGACTAGAAAGGTGTTTGAGATAGACGGATGCGTGGCATTGGAGACGCGCGAGTTTGTGATAGTGAGTTGTTACTTCTCACCATCACTGACTATAGAAAGCTTTGAAGGTCAATTACGGGGTCTTGCGACATGTCTGTCAAGTGTTAGGAAACCGATTATAATCGCCGGGGTTTCAATGCCCGCTCTCCGCACTGGGGATCAGCTCGCGTGGATTCACGCGGTCACCGTATGACGAATTTGATCGAGCAAGCGGGGCTGATGCACGTGGCAAGTCAAGGAGGCCCGTCATTCGAGCGTGGTGGCGTGGGTTCTCGAATCGATGCCCTTGCGTGTAGCCGCAGCCTCCACGGTCGAATATCTAGGTCCACAGTGTCCACGCGCTATTCGTGGTCGGATCACCGCTATCTTATTCATCGATTTAAAGCGAGGCCAGAGGCTATTGGTTCGCCCGAGGATTCACTTCGGGAGGCGAGACTAGGTCGCCCGGACATGGAGGCGTGGTGGGAAATAGTGAGCGGTCAGTTACCGTTTCCAGCATCCCTGGATCCAACAGTTCAACGTAGTCAAGAGAGAGGAGCTGCAGCAGCCGGTCCATCGGAACAGTCCGCGCTACCGCCGCTGTGCACTGTGGCCGAAATTGATGAAGTGATTGAGGAGTTAGAGGCGCTCTTTCAGTCAACCCGTCCACCATTGCCGACCCGCAAGAGGAGGAAAATACAAAATGTACCATGGTGGAGCCAGGAGATCGCAGATCTTTGTCTCCAAGCAAAGCGTCTCCGCCACCGCTGGCAGAATGTGTCTAGCCGGAGCCCGACGGCAGCACGGCAGCAGGCGCACCCGTATCGCATGGAGATGCTGGAAAGCCGACGTGCCTTATCCTTGGCATTGCGTCGAGCTGAAGAGGCATCGTGGAGTGAGATGGTCCCGACTATCGAAGAAGATCCGTGGGGGAAACCCTACAAGGCGGTCATGAATCGTCTGAAGGGGAAGTCGCCCCTGGTTCGCCTCAACCGAGAGGAGTTCCACGCAACGGTGTCCGCGCTTTTCGTGCTGGAGCAGGAGCGACAAGAAAAGGCTGCCATCCCAAGGAGTAGTGCAGCAGAAGAAGAGGAGGAAGACGAAGCAAGAGGAGAAGAAGCAGCGCAGGCTTCATTGATCTGGCCTCGTCAGGAAGGAGCGTCAACGTCGTCGGCATCCAACGCACGCGAGATCGCGGGGGTAGCCGCAGGGTCAAGCGCTGTTCCTCCTAACACCAGAAAGAGATGCTGAAGCCCTGGGGAGGGCACCTCGCGCCAGGGGGACGTGTTCACGAACGAAGATGTGAGGTACGCAATGGGGATGTTGAAGAAAGGAAAAGCTCCGGGTCCAGATGAAATCCCTGGCGAGGCCGTTCACGTTCTGCGTAACACTGCATCCGGCTGGGTTTGTGCCCTTTTCAATTCCTGTCTGAGGCTAGGATACTTTCCAAGGGCTTGGAAAGCAAGGCGTCTGGCTTTAATACCGAAGGCTGGGAAAGTCTGTAATTCTCTTTCCTACCTTCGACCGCTTTGCATGCTGTCAGACATGGGGAAGTGTTTCGAATATGCTTTGCGCGTGTTAATGCTAGAAGCGATTCCTCTGTCTGGATGGCTGTCGGTGCGTCAATTTGGGTTCACGGAGGGCAGATCAACTCATCAGGCGATGAATGTGGTCATGTCGGAGTGGGATCGTGCGCGCAGAGGGCGAAATCACTGTCTGCTAATTACCTTGGATGTGAAAAATGCATTTAATACAGTGCGTTGCGACCGCATCCTGGCTGCAGCCGAGCGCCGTGTGTTTCCGACGATAATAATGGACATGTTACGTAGCTATTTTAGGGGGGACCTCTGTGTAGAACGCCGAAATTAAGCCGATTTTCAATAATTATTTTGAAGGATAAGGAATGAATAAATATTGTCAAGGTTTTGAGGACTATTTAATAGATTCTTCATCTTCATTTTGCAATTTTTTTGTGTAAATAAAATACAAAATGGCGGAGATACAACATGATCTGTTCGAAGCGTCGTAAAGTTTCTTGCAAAACGGTGTACACTCTAGTGTCGGTTCTTATTATCTGAAACAGCCAAGCAAAGAAATCTGATTAGTATAAGGTTGTAGTAAATGGATGAACCTAAGATATTGAAAAAATATTCAAGATTGGAAAAATGGCAGACCTCAGAACAAAAAACTTAATATTTTGACGGAACACTGTACTCTTCTCTGCAGTAAAAAAAATGTTTATTTCTGTGATTTTACGTTACTTTTAGGTTCATCCAGGAGACACTACTACCCTTAAAATGTGTACAAAATTTCAGACCGATCAGTTGAGTAGTTTTTGAGTAATCGTGTACACCGATTTTCAACTTAGCGAAAAAAAAAGTTTCGAGATAATCGCGTTTAAAGTTTCGGTAAGAGAAAAATGTATGATTTTGTGACTTACTGGCTAGTCTGCTATTCCAGCACCGTACAATAACCCTTCAGCTTCCTCAAAATAGTCATTTTGTTCTACCAGCTGTTCTCTGCGTGCTTTGCGAGCCTCTTTGGTGGACAGCGAGCTGCGCCTCTCTTGCCTCTGAATCCGGCGCTGGTTGCTTTTCTCTGCATAATCCATCGCTTGCTTTCCAATTGTCAGGTTTAACTCTTGCATTATTCTCAAGATTGAAGAATATCCTTCATTAAACATGCCACCTGCTATAAATGAAGCTATTTCCAGTATTTTTAATCCTGAATGAAGATGTTTCGGAGCCAAACGCCAGACGGTCGAGTTGAAGCTCTCATTAGCGTTCTGCGTGTGACCGCCTAAACATCTGTGCAGCAAATCTTCATTGGACAATTCTTCGAAAATGGGAAGAATATGCTTCTGTACATCGGGGTGAAGAGGTAGAGGGTGATTCAAATTATCAGTGCTTCCGAGTGCTTCGGCTTTTTTCCATTTGCACCAACTTTCTTCTCCCGTCGGACAATGCTCGTGCCTTGGATTTTCGTTCGTTGAGCACAAATCGTAATATGTAGCCATTATAGCGTTCTTCATGTCGATAACACTGTTTACGTTCCTTCTAATAGCTAATCCATAATAAGATTGGAGTTTTTTGATAAGGACATCTGTTAATTTTCCTTTACCACCAAGTTTATTTATCTTTTTCACATTTCGCAGCCGAGTACCCATTCTCTTCTCTACGTGACCAATGCACTCACTTTTTTTTACTTGCAATTCATCACCGTATGGATTTACATCTAAGATCGCTTTGAATGTTTTTGAATCACCATCTCCAATGTAGTTTCCATATTTCACTCCATATTTTTCTTCAGATTTCAGAAACATTTCCGTGATTGCAGAGACCTCCATCTTGCCTGCGGAGCCCTCATGATTCTTCGCACATTCTTCTTCATGATGTTCATACCATTCATGATATTCTTCGGTATTTTCTCTACTTTTCCACATACGGCATGCTTGACAATAACTACTTTTCACTACCAAGTCAATCACTTTGCCAGAATAATAACCGATAAGTGTTGTTACGCCATATAACGATTTGAATCCCCGCTTTTTCCACGAGCCATCGCCAGACACCTTCAAATTGAGAAGTTGCTTCTCGCGTGTTTGATTCTCGTTCTTTTCTTCTTCCACAGCTTTCTTACAACAGAATTCGAATATTGTTTTTGTGGCTGAATGCATATGCTTCACGATGCTATTATATGACGCATCGCTCAAACCATCACAAATATCCATAAGGTTAGCAAACAAGTTTATTCCATCTCTGGCAACACCTAACAGACGCATCACAAACACGAGTCTACGATTTACTTCAAAACCATTGTGAACAAACGGGCCTGAATTTATTACTGTACGTCCACACCGACAAACGACCACTAGTTTAAAACCAAAGCCTCGATTTCCAGTTTGCTCAAATGTTACGGGGTTTTTACATTTGTGACAAATGAGAATTTCAGCTAAACCAGTAAAAACTGTATAAAATTCAATCAAACGGTAACACAAAAGAGGATTATAAGAAACTTCCCCGCTGCTCTCACTGTGGATTTTTTTCGCACTTGCACTGTGTCCTGCACCTTCATCTTTATTTTCCTTCTGTGTAAACTGATTACCCTGAAACCTACGCTTACTGGGCCTGGATGATCGAGATCCAGTTTCTCTACTTCCTTTAGCAGGATAAGACATACTGGTACAAGATAATTCGTCACGACTAAGAATCACAAAAATGAATACAAGACGGTCGCTCAAAATGCTCAGTAACTTCCCTTGGTCGAGTCAAGAGTCAAACTGACTTTTTAGGGATAAAACCTCACGCCAATAGTGGAAGCAATGACAGTACTTCCTTTATTTCCTAACGGCATTTTTCTCGCTGTTGCCGAGTGTCCGTTTATGATACTACCTGCAATTTCTCAAGGATCGACAAGGAAGTATCATCGTCGCCCATCGGCTGGGTTTTCCCATGACCTTCTAAACTTATAAGCGTAAGGAACTAATAAATACTTCTTCCGAAGCATCTGACTAACTCCTATTACAGGTATAGAAGCACTTCAAAAAGTGATAGTAAATAAACAGCGCCCCGGTCATTATACCAGCGCGCGCGTCTTGGAACGGAGCGGAGGTGGGTCACTGGTACAGGCTCTCACAGCAATAGCTTTGTGATCCACGCCAAATACCAATGCGTTCCGTATTCTAGAGGGTTCAAAGTAACTTTTTAAGCAATAAAAAAAAAATGACTTTTTTCAGACCTGCTACATAGAGGTCCCCCCTTAAGCGAGCGAAGAGTGGGAACCCGGACGCCAAGCTGTGAGTGGGTGGAAGAAGCTGTATTTGGTGGGGTGCCACAAGGATCAGTGTTGGGACCACTGTTGTGGAACCTATCGTTCGACGGGCTGCTGGAGGTGCTGCTGCCACCAGGCGTGACAACCGTGGGTTTCGCGGATGATATGGCGCTGCTTATAGTAGCCCGATCATTTGACAGAGTTCGCGAGCTGGCAGAACATGCCTTACGTGTGGCGGGGGCGTGGTACGAGAGAGAGAGACTGGTTCTCGCGAAAGAGAAAACTGAAGCAGTGCTCTTAACTGGGCGGCGCGTACCCGACGGACTTGTACTATCTCACGAGGCCGCGATAATCAGGACATCGCGCTCGATTAGGTACCTTGGTGTGATGTTCAGTAATAGCAGACTCTTTCATAGTCAGATGAGCCGGGTATGTGAGAAGGCAGTGAAAGTAGCGCAGCACCTCTCGTGGCTGCTACCGAATCCACGAGGATGCGGTCCGAAACCGCGTTTGCTGTATTACCGAGTGCTAGCATCTATAGTTTTGTATGCGTTTCCTGTATGGAGCGATGCGGTGGAGTACGGATGTGTGAGACAGCGATTGACATCGACACAGCGGTTGGAGTTACTGCGCGTGACACGCGCGTATCGTACCGTTTCATCAGAGGCATTGTGCGCGCTGTCAGGTTGCATGCCGTGGGACTTGTTAATAAAGGCCAGGGCCGCTTTGTATGGGTACGAGGAGGCGGAGGATCCGGAAGAGCGCTTGAATCTGCCGCAGGTGGTGGAATATGACACCTTTGATCGCTGGCAAACTCGATGGACAAGCTCGGAGAGCGGCGCCTGGACTCGCAGGCTGATTCCCAACATCGAGGCGTGGGTGGAGAGCAATGGAGCACGTTACCTAACCTATAATCTGGCGCAGGTGATGACAGGTCACGGATGCTTTGCTCATTATCTCCATCGGATAGGAAGAAGTCCGTCCCCGAGCAGCTGGTTTTGCGATCCTCCAGTGGACGATGATGCGTTCCACACAGTGTTTGTGTGTGATCGTTGGGCAGTGCAACCAACACTTCTATACCTGGAGGTAGGGGAGCTGACTCCAGAGTCGTTTGCAAGCTGTCTTCTGGATAGACGAAGGCGACGCTCTCTTATATCGTTTGTAACCGAGGTGATGACCAAAAAGGAGAGTGTGGAGAGAGCAAGAGAACGCGCAGGGTTAATGGTGCCTCGTCGAGTCCGCCGGCGAGGCTCCCGTCACTCCCGCGGCACACGCGGATCTCGGGCGAGGGGTGGCCGTGGGCGCCGGTGAGGCCAGACCGGCGAAATTAATGGCATTAGTGAGGGCAAGCCAAACGCACGCACGTACTCAACCCGACCACCTAATTATGTTTGCGAGTATGTGAGTTAAGTATGTGAGTTTAGTATGTGTATTATTGTATCTGCGAGTTTATCTGTGAATTTATGTGTCAAGAAAACATTTGTAAGGGAAGGTAAGGAGTTACGTAGAATGTTATTAATAAATGGATGCCTTGCAGGCATTATTGCTTGATCATAACTTAATGTTTGTGTTTACCCAGTCCAGTAATAGGAATGCTGTACTCGTGTCATAAAATAGGGCACATACACAGAAGTTCGAAGGTAGGATTCACTCATTGAGTTGATCATTACCGGCACAATCGATGCCAAGTAAATTATTCGCGTGTCTGGAAAATTGAGGCGAAGTCGTACTCGTGAGGCCACGCTGAGCGAGAGAAGGGAGGAAGGGGAGCCGCAAAGGAGCACATCCGCACGGGCAACTTGCCAAGCCATACGAAGTCCGACTTAAAAATTTAATGGGTGCAGTATGCAGGCCAGGCAGTCCGAAGCCGGGTTAACGAGTTCCGTCACCTTTGGCAAATAGCAGTTGGGAAGGGCCCACACGGGGAGTATGGTAAGGAAAATCAACCGCGGATCGGAGTCCGGGAGAGGGTCGAGACGCGAGCTTAATACGCCTGAAACTCGAGGTCATCAATTGAAAATCATGCTGTTCAAAATGCAATTATGATTAAATTGATGAAACGCAATCTTGAAATATTCAAAAATTCTAAAGTTGACAAGGAACCAGGGTCAATGATTCGTAGTTGAAGGACTATGTTAGTATTATGATTGAGAATTGAGAAGAGTCGTAGATTTGAATTAACTTATTATAAGAATAAAATAAAGAGGCAATTAATACAGTCCCGCGAAGGCAATTGATGCGAATCTTTCTCAAAATTAAGCGTTGCCAGGGAGATAGGTAGGTATTCGAACAATGAAGCATGTATTAGAGTTGAGTTTTCATGATTGGATTTAAAATTAGGCGTGAGAGCTAGAAGTTTTAAGCGTCTCGTCAAGCGGGTGAAAGGCGCGCACCGGCGGGCGATGAGCGTATTAAGTCGCCCACTCGCACGTAATGTCCAGAACTAAGTCGATGAGACGACCATCGGCCGATGTAAGAAGAACTGCAAGCGAGCCGCGTCCGTGTACGACGGCCTGAAGGCGCCAATCTGGAGAGACTCCGCGCGAGGTCCCTTTTTAGTCGCCTTTTACGACAAGCCAGGGAGGCTGGAGATGTATTCTGTAACCCCCGCCTCCAGGGGAAATTCAATTCCATATTTCAAATCATAGCCCAGCAAAGACCAAGGACACGAACGTGATGAGCCTGGAGTTTGAGGTTGCCGATTGACAGTCGTGCAGCGCAGGAACTGCAATTATATTTAGGTTGATAGAATGTAGTTTGCATAAAAGAGTATGTTATAGTTCAACATTTCCAAATTAAGGACAACAGGGAGCTAGAGTTGATAATTCATAATTCATAATTATGAATCTATACTAGTGATTAGAAGTTGAGAGGGATTCGTAAATTGAGATTTGTATTAACGTTGGAGTTGAAGCTAAGGGGTCATAAATGTAGGTTCACAAAATAGGCTGCTGATCACTATTTCAGGATTTAGGATCAGCAGAATGCTAGAAACGATGTTCGCAGAGTGAAAGGTTACATTAGAGTTATGAGAGGTTTCGTACTCTGGTTTTAGGTACATATATGAGCTAGAAATTAGATTTATGATTGGATGGATTCAACCGTTGATGAGCCGGTAATCGCAGTTGGTTATTTCCCTAGCTGCTTGCCCAAGCAGTTGCACAATTGAAGTTAGAGTATAATTGAGACTTCAGCAGGTCAGAGATCAGCCGAACCGCGTGACCCACTCGTTGGAGGCGAAGCGCCTCATCGAGAGATGGGAGAAACATGCGGACTAGCGACGAGCGAATTCCGACGCCCGCTTGCGGGTGATGATAAAAACAGGTCAGTGGATCAGCCATCAGTCAACGTCCAAGGAGTGTGGCCAAGTCGCGCCCATGCACGTGAAACCCGCCGTTAGCTATAATGAGGACTTCGCGCGCGACCCCTTTTGCTTCATTTTTATCGACGTCGCGCCAAGGAAGCTGGGGACGGGTTCTACAATCCCCGCCTCCAAAGGGAGTTCAATTCAATTAATACAGTTCTCTACTTTACTAGTTGGTCGGACAGACGAGCCATAGTGCCACAGGAGATATAAGAGATATGAAAGAATCATTCATAGATTTAGGCTATACTTGGTTACATGAGGGTTTAGCACAATCGTTTGCATATTTCTGACAGAGAGCCCGATACTTGGTGAGCAGACGACAGCTTCCGCTCGGACCACTCCTTGAGGGCCATGACCTCCTCGCAGAAGATGGTCACGGCCCTCCATTCTGTCTCGCCGGCAAGCATCTGTCTCACGACGCCTGCCGGCGAGAGATCCTCCCCTATTTCTGCCGTCAGGGCGTGGCGGGCCACCGCAAACACCGAGCACTCCGCCAGCGTGTGCTGTGCGGTGTCCCGCGCCGCCCCGCAGAGCCAACAGTGGGGGGTCCATTCCCTGTTCCTCCGGCACAGGAACGCCCGAACACCCCGTGTCCGAAGAGCACCTGCGTGACCCGGAACGACAGGCCGCCGTGGCCGCGGTCCCGCCACTCCAATATCATCGGCAGGACCGCCCCGACGGCGCGGCTTCCGGCGCAGCCCCTCTGCTAGGGATCTCTGCCACGTTTCCGCCGCGACCAGTCGGGCCTGGCTCCGGTGTTCCTCGATCGTCGGCCCCGGCGGGTCTTCCCCGGCCTGGCGGAGGGCTCGCGAATACCTGTATGTACTGGATTCGACCTCCGCCTGGTACCGGAGTGGGATGAGACCCGCCAGGACAATCGCCCCCTTGTAGGGGATCGTGCCGTAGCCCCGCACGATCCTGATGGCCAGCCGGCGCTCCACCCGCCGCAGCAGAGTGCAGCTGTGCCTGCTGACCGCCAGATCGCCGGCCCAAATCGGAGCCCCGATTAGGGCTATGGACCGGAAAATTCCCACGTATAGGCGGCGAACCCTCACTCCCGGCCCCCCGAGGTTGGGCAACAGGCGGCCAAGATTGGTCGCCACCTGTTCCAATCGGGGTGCCAGGCGGTCGAAGTGAACATCGAACCGCCAGTGGCTGTCGAGACACAGGCCGAGGTATCGAAGACCCCGGCCGATCACGATCCGGCACCCGTCGACCTCGAGCCAGAGCTGGGCCGGAGGGGCTACCCCACGCCGAGGCTCGATGAACCACATGGCCTCGGTCTTGTGAGGAACCAGCGCCAGACCCAGGCCCCGGATCGCTCTTCACACGATGGCGACCCCCACCTCGGCACGACGGCAGGTCCTCAACCAGTCCCGCCCGGTGGCCAGCAGGTAGTAGTCATCTGCGAATACCGTGGCCCACACCCCGGGCGGGAGGTTCACCCTCCGCGCCGCGTTGTACCCCACGTTCCATAAGGGGGGGCCCAGTTTGGACCTCTGGGGCACTCCGCGGTCGACCTCTCTCCAGGGCAGCGTACCGTCCCGGCCCGTGTACAGTATCCACCTGCCATCCAGGAAGGCCCTGATGATCCTCTGCAGATACGGGGGGACGTTGTGGTGAACCAGCGCCCCCCGTATCGTCCCACGGGGCAGGGTGTTGAACGCGTTTGTAACGTCCAAGGAGACGCCCAGCGCCACCCCACCCCGGGACGTGGCCGACTCGGCGAGGGTGCGCACCCGCTGGATAGCGTCGATGGTGCTGCGACCCTCGCGAAACCCAAACTGGATGTCGGGGCCAACGCTCGACAGGTGGTGGACGAGGCGGTTTGCGATGACACGCTCGAAGAGCTTTCCCACCTCGTCCAACAGCACAATGGGCCGGTACGCAGAGGGAGCATCTGCGGGTTGTCCGTCCTTTCGGAGGAGGACCAGCTGCCCTTCCTTCCAAATCGAGGGGAACATCCCCTGCTCCAAAGCGGCGCACAGTGGTAAAAGATTCGATTCTAGGTGGACAAAATTATTGTGGAATAATTTATAAGTTCTCGAGGGTTAATAATTACAATCTCATTGTTAAAATATATATTTCTGTATATTGAAAGAATTGGAGGTGGAAATTATAATAAAAATATTTTTTTTTCTTAAATTTATATATTTATTACTTATAAAAAGTAATGAACGTAAAAATAATTAAATTACTTAAATATAATGTTAAACATACTATAATTTAATGTATACTATAATTAAGAATTTAACGGAATTATAAATTAATCGCTATCAGTTAGTGATTCATTATCACTAGAATCACTGTCCCCAATATCATGTTCACTTCTGTTAAATCTGTCAGAATCAGTTAATAGCGAAAAGACTTCAGTTGATAGCTTCGAATTTGACTTAATTGTTTTTTTTCTATGATTATTTACAAAAGGGTCTGAGGAAACCAATAGCATCTGAAATATATCTCTCATTGTGGACTCCCGTGAAAATTTTCTACTATTTCCTTCTCTATATTTTTTTATTTCTTTATGCCAACACTCCTGTGCCTCCTCGGAGAGCTAACCAATTGGTAGCAAAGTATTTTTAATAACGTCAGAGCCATGCACAAGCAATTTATGGACGGTTGGTGGGAGGAGATACCAAGGATATAATTGTACAAATTTTTTTAATGTGTCTGTGGCATATTTTTCGAATTTATCTGCATTTACTTCATATCCACATGAAATAGCTTGTAACAATATACAAAAACGGGTTCTCAAATTTTGATCTATGCCTGTTATGGCACTTGATTGCACTGGATTTTCAAAAAATCGACGAGCCGTATTCCCGTCATTTGAAGTACCATAACCATGCTTCACAATATCAATTAGCAGACCCATTTCATTCCAAAATCTCTTCTGTATTTTGTCCTTTCGTTTTGCTACTTTTTCTTTGTTTTCTGGTTTTATTGTTTTTTGTTTGATTTCTAAACGATATGAAATTTTTACCAAGCACTCAAAGCATCGAATTCTCGTGTGCAGAGGGGATAGTCCGAACCTGTAAGTTGTTGGATCGATCACGACCGAGGATGTAGCTGAGTTAATCGATTTATTCATATCACGTGGTCCACATCCGCATATAAAACATTTTTGGGTAGACATATTCATCAAACTGTTACAAATTTTACCATCAACCATAGTAAAAACGAGAATTGGTTTTATTTCGATTGGTTTCGCTGCTATCATTAATTTTGTGGAAGTTAATGTTTTTATTGCATCTTCTATTTTTTTGGTATCAGCTTTTATTAGTTCAGATTTTTCAGATTGTAATAGTAATTTTATTGGCCTGCAAAATCTAGTGCTCGATGGTGTCGTGTTTCGCCATAATATTAGTTTATTACCATCTTCTTTATAATACATTTGTAATGGTACCAATGAGACAACAAACATCGAGCTGTCTTCTTGTTTTTCATTGGATTCTTTGAACCGTTGTTTATACTTACTCATGCCAGAGGTACCATCACATCCCCATTTGAATATAATTTCAATATCACTCAGTTTGTCTTTTGCGTGGTGTAATACTGGTTCTTGTACCTTACAAATTCGTTTAATGGTATGGTCAATGATAGATTGTAACGGTACCTCAGCAGAAATTTCCGTAACTTTAATTTCGTCCGGATAGCATTCCTTTTTTGCTTCGAGAACAAAAGGATACGAACGAAACGCATTAAAACCATGCATTTTTAAACGTTGTTGTACCGCCTCATATGCCCGTTTCGTCATTTTCCCATCTAAAAATGCAGCTAGTGCTTCTTCCTTATTAAGTTTTTCTGGTTTAGCCTGTGAAGTTTGAAAATTCTTTTTCATTCGTTTTACCCTTCGCCCTTCAGGAGATCTACATGCTGCTGTTTTCACTAGAAAAGCAGCATCACGCTTTCCTTCCGATGTTAAACTTACTTGTGCAGCATACACACTTTCGTCATTACTATATGTTTCTAATAATGATTGCATTCGGCGTTTTTTGGTTTTTTCACTTCCTTCATGAAATATTTTTCTAGGGCGACCAGGACCCTTAGATGTTGAAGGCTGCTGTTCTGTCTCACTTTTTTGTAATTCAGGAAAGTATGTGAAACCTTCCAACCACAACGAATTCTTTTTTATAAATTTTTCTTTCACGCGGTGGCTCTCCGTCCATTTTTGGGACATAATATAAGCTAATTTTCTAATACGGTCCATTATAACGGTTTCCATATTCTCTCGAACATCATTAATATTAAAATAATTTAAAACATGATAAGCAAGTTGTGAAATTTTTACCTCTTTCTTCGATTCGTTCAGCCATACATCGGACAAGTGTTTCCGCGAAATTGCGTATGCACCTGAAATTGATAATTTCTCAGTAAGGTGCAGATTGTAGCAGCTAATTTTTCTTGGGCATTGTTAAGTAATTCATATAGAAACAATATAAAACTGTTTTACAGCTTCAGCATGCTTGAGTCGAGATATAACCTTATATTACTTTTCACTGAGTAAAAAAAAAGGTTGCAATTGCGGTTCATTTAATTTACATCTTTCTATAAGTTTTAAGGTGAAAAAAGGAAATGTGCATTAATTTTACATTTACTTACCTTCCATTTTGCTACGTGTAATAAAAAAATTCACTTTATATAACTATTTCAATTAATAACACGTTTGTGTTGTTGCGTGTTTATTACCATGGAGAAATTTGCCTACAGCATACACTGCAGTTTCAGACATTTGGATGGTAATAATGCGTGAAACAAAGGAAAGACTGAGATATTATTATTGAAATTATTTATTTCAGTATATATGTTAATACATCATTTCATTCAAATCCATTTTGAATTAATTCAAAAATATCATTTTTGTCCACCTAGAATTAGAAATTTTACCACCGTGCGGCGCTGAAGAGGCGGCACAGCTCCGGACCTAGGACGACGGACGCGATAACCCAGGCGCGGCCGGGGATGCCGTCCAAGCCCGGGGCGGTGTTCTTGGCCCCGAGCCTACTGACGGCATCGTCCAGCTCCTCCTCTGTGACACTCAGGTCGGCGGACCAGGCGACGGGCTCCGCCGGCCCTTGCTGGTGGCGCGGGTGCGACGTTCCCCCGGAACGGGGGAAGAGGGTGTCTATTACCCGCGTCAGCAGCTGGGGGTCCAGGCTCTCCGAGACCGGGGGCGCCCGTGGGCGGAGCTTGCCCATGACCATCCGGTAAGGGCGCCCCCACGGGTCCTCGTCCAGAGAGCCCTGGAGCTCCTCCCACGCCTGGGATTTCGCGTACCTGATGGCCTGCCTCAGCGCTACCACGAAGACCTGGTATGTGCCCCTCAACAGATCCTCCCTCGCCGGGTCGCGGACTCGAGCCCTTCGGGCGCGCTGCCACTGGCGCCGGGCGTGCTGACACTCGGATCGGAGATCCGCAATGTCGCCCGACCACGAGTTCACCGCCCTCCGGGGGGCAGGCGCGGTGACCGGGGCATGGCGGTGTCGCATATTGCGGTCATCGCCTCCCGGAACCACTTGGCCTCCCCTTCAACGTCCGCGACCGGCCCTCCAATGGCTGCGGCCATCAGCATGTCCTTGTCCAGCCTCTTCAGCACCCAGCGACGCAGTGGCGGGCCACGCGCCGGCCTGGGGGCGGCGGGGAGGGAGTAGCTGAAGGTGATGTATAGACGATCACTTAGCGTCTCCCTCGCCGCCACCCTCCAATTTTGCACCATGCGCCGGCCACAGGGGACGCCCAGCCCAGATCCACAATGGATTCCCCCTGAAACCTTTTTTTTTTTTACGCGGGGGAAATCTTCGAAAGACGCTCCCAGCCCTCCTGGGGAGGACCCGAGGGTAGTGCCGGATTTTTACCGGCTAAAACCCCCACGGTGGCCTACGCTGTGTGTTGGGGAGGGCCACGGGACCTCTGACGAACAACACCGGGGCCCAAACACCCATGGCGCGTTGACGCCACGTTGCTCGGGGGAGGGTCTAGCTTTGGCCCCCCCCCCCTTGGTGCCAAACTCCGCCGCCTTCGGGGGCCACACCAGATGACGGCACTTCTCGGGCCGCGTGCAATAGGGACCGAGGCCCCAGCCCCGGCCTCCTGCGGCCCTGCAGCCCCGTATAAGTTTCGCGGGGCCGCGCGATCGGTGTTGGGGGAGGGGCATCCGCCCCTCCCCGGTGCTCCTCTTCCGGGGGGTGACTGGTGTCCCCCCACAGAACTCCTCTTCAGGGCGAGAGGGTGCTCCCCCCATCCTCTTCTCCCCGTTGGGGGCGGTTGGGCCTGGTATGTAACATCTTCACGGCCCACCGTCACGGATGACCGTCTCGCAGTAATCGGTCACCGCCCTCCACTGACTGTCGTCGGCGAGCATCTCTTTGACAAGTGCCGCCGGCGAGAGATCACCACCAACTTCGCACCGCAGGGCGTGACGGGCCCGCGCAACCGCTGGGCAGTGCTCCAGGGTATGTTGCGCGGTGTCCCGCCCCGCCCCGCCCGCCCCGCATTGATGGCATGCTGCCGTCCCCTCCGCCCGGATCCAGTGCAGGAACTCACCGAAACAACCGTGTCCGGTGAGCACCTGTGTGGTCCTAAACGTGAGCCTTCCGTGGCCGCGGTCCCTCCATTTCTTGAGCACTGGAAGGACCGCCCCAGCTACACGCTGGGCGGTGGCGCCGCTCTCGACGAGCTCGCGTCGCCACCGACCCAGGGCTCTATCCCGGGCCTGGCGCCTAATCCTAGCAACAGCTTCGGTCATCTCTTCTGGCGGGATCCAGTGCCAGACGAAGGGTACGCAGACGCCAGAAGACTTTGGCGTCACCCTCCGCCTGGAACTTGAAGGGGACAACCCCTGCCAGGGTCATCACCGCCTCGTAGCGGACAGTGCGGTAACCTCTGATTACCCTCATGGCTATCCTCCTCTCAGCCCGGCGCAGCAGTTGCTGGCTGCCCCGGGAATCCATCACGGCGTTCGCCCATATGGATGCACCATAGAGGGCCATGCTCCGCACGATCCCCACGTAGAGACGGCGAATCTTCTCGTTGGGCCCCCCGATATTGGGCAGTTGACGGTCAAGCGCGTTGCTTGCCCTATCCAGTCGGGGGCCAAACGACCGAAATGCTCCTCGAAGCGCCAGTGGCTGTCCAGGTGGAGGCCCAAGCACCTGTGGCCCTTCCCCACCTGGACGTTGACTCCACCCACATGGACCACCGACTGGGGCGGTGGCGCAACCCCACGCCGAGGCGAGTAAAACCACATTGCCTCGGTTTTGTGGGGAGCTAGCTGAAGCCCCTGCCTCCGGATCCCCGCTGCAACGGCAGCGACGCCAATCTCGACGAGGCGGCTAGTCCTTTTCCACCCCCGACCGACGGCCAACACGTGCGTATCATCTGCGAAGCCCGTGAGGCTCCCACCGGTCGGGAGCACGACCCGCAAGACCGGGTCGTACCCCAGGTCCCAAAGTGTGGGACCTTTCGCAGAACCCTGGGGTATGCCACAGTCCACGTCCCTCTCGTGCATCTGGACATCCCGGCCACTGTACACAATGTTCCTGTCCCGGAGGTAGTCGCCGACGATCCTCCTCATGTAGGGGGACGCCTTGTGCCGTGTCAGCGCCCCCCTTATCGTCCCGTGAGGCAGGGTGTTGAAGGCGTTGACGATGTCTAGACTAACGCCTAACGCCACCCTGCCTCGGGACGTGGCCGAGTCGCAGCGGGAGCGCATCGACTGGATTGCGTCGATAGTGCTGCGCCCCCGCCGGAAGCCATATTGCGACTCGGCCAAGTCGGGACCCTCCTGGGACAGGTGCTGGACGAGGCGGGATACCAGAATCCGCTCGAACAACTTCCCCACCTCGTCCAACAGCACGATGGGCCGGTAGGCCGAAGGACTGTCGGCGGGTCGCCCATCCTTCCGGATGAGGACTAGCCGCCCCGTCTTCCACTGTTGTGGGAAGACTCCATCCTTAATGCAGGCGCTGAAGAGGCGTCTCAATCTCGGACCGAGGACGCGTAGAGCATTCACCCAGGCACCATCGGGGCCCGGAGCAGTGTTTCGGGCCCCTGTCCGTTTAATCGCCCCGGCCAGCTGCTCCTCCGTGACCCCCAGTTCGTCGGACCAATCCACCTCTCTCGTGGGAACAAAGTGTCGACTACCCGTCCCAAAAACTGGGGGTCGAGGCTATCCGTGACCGGCGGCGCCCAGGGCTTAAGCTTGCCCATCACCATTTTGTATGGGCGCCCCCATGGGTCCATCTGGAGAGAGCCTAGGAGCTCGTCCCATGCCCGGGATTTAGACTCCCTGATGGCTGCCTGTAGGGCAGTCTCCAAAACTGGGTACTGCCCGTACAGATCCTCCTCCCTCGCTGGGTCGCGGAATGTCCTTCTTCTGCGGGCCCTTTGCCACTGGCGACGGGATGCGAGACGATCTCGTCTCAGATCACCAATTTCGCCCGTCCGCCAATAGGCGGCCCGCCCGGTGAGGTTCTTGGCCCGGGGCATGGTGGCGTCGCACACCGCCTTCATGGCTCTCCGGAACCATTCTACCTCCTCCCCTATGTCCGCGACCGGCCCGGCAGGTGTTGGCAGCGAGGCCAGGGCGCGGGCTGGAGCCATCAGCAGGTCCTCGTCCATCCTCTTCAGCGCCCATCGTAGCGGTGGTGGTCCACAGGGGCGGCGGGCGGTGGTGGTAAGGTCGAGGCGGATGTACAGATGGTCACTAAGTGTGACCGCCTCTTCCACCACCCTCCATCTCTGCACCATACGCGCGGCCAGGGGAGTAGCGAAAGACAGATCGACTATAGACTCCCCTGGGCACACACGCAGGTGCTAACGGACCCCACATTGAGCAGGTGGAGTCCTAGCCACGCCGCCCAATTTACGACCGCCCTGCCTCTCGCGTCTGTCCTCTGGGAGCCCCAAAGTGACGCATGGGCATTAAAGTCCCCGAGGACTAGCACTGGCCGGGGGGAACTACGGGAGACCAAGTCCCCCACCCGGTCCAGGTACTGTTCATATTGCGCGAGAGGCCATCTGGGCGGGGCATAGAGCCTCACCACCGCTATTTCACCCCACAGCACGCCGACGAACCCCCGGCCCCGTTCGAGTGGGGCGGGGTGTGGGGGTACTGCGGTGCCAATAATCGCCACGGAGCCGTCCTCGTCCCCGAACCAATCTGGTCTGTCGAGGACTCGGTACGGCTCTGCGGCCACCGCCAACCCAGCCTTCCACTCGGCCAGGGTTTGGAACAACATGTCCTGAGCCCTGGCCGAGTGGTTCAAGTTGGCCTGAAGTATAGGGCCCTTGGGCCCCATACCTAGGCCTTAAGAGCCGCCTCCGGGGCATTTTTCCTCGCCGACTTGGCAGGGGGATTGTTCTTGCCCCACTTCTTCGACTCCGCAGGCTTGGTCCTTGATGCCTGTACCTTGGGGGCTGTTCCTGCCCCTCCATCGGCACTCTTCTTCTTCCCTGGGAGGAGGAGGGGGCACAACCTTTTGCCCCCAATCGATGCCCCGCGGGCCGCCCCAGGTCCGTACAGAGGGGGCACCGCAAGGGTGGCGCTACACTTGCTGGCCACGTGGCCCGACTCTCCGCACGCATAGCAGCGGTCGGACCTATCAGCTTCGCAGGTGCATCGCTGCCTAACATGCCCTCTTTCCAGGCAGCGATAGCACTGCAATGGCCGCGGTGGCAGCGCCTGTATTCTGGCCGAGGACCACCCGACCAGAACCCTCCCAGAGAGGGCTAACATTTTGAGTGCTGGTAGAGGGCATCTCGCCCAGACAGTCCCTATCCTTTGGGGGGAGGTGCGAATCTCCCCCATTTTAATTTCTTCAGCGGAGCAACCCCCCGCAGTGGCTACTGCGGCCTCCACCTCCGCCGGGGTGACCGAGTCGTCGAGACCGGTCACCCTAACCTCGCCCATTTGTATGGGGCGGGCAACTCTCACCTCGGTGCCACTGAACACCTGGCGGAGTCGGTTTGCCAACTTGGCAGCTTTCTCCGTCCTGTCCTCCCCAGGTAACTCGAGGACCAAGCCACCGGTCCGAGCTCTTCTGGGCATCAACGCCGTGATGCCCAGCTCCTCCAACTTGACCCGCTCCCGGGCGATGAGCATGGCCTCGGCGTATGAGACCTTATCCTCGGCAGCTAGGTTGATGGTGACCGCCGCAGAACGAGGAGGGCGGGGGGCCTTCTGCCTGGCAGGTTGGGCCCCTTGCCCCTTAACCGCCGGTGCCGCCCCTCTCTTCTGCCCCTTCTGGGCACCCACATTGGAGCTCTGGGAGGGAGGGGCCTTGGCCGCTGCCGCCTTCTTCTCTGCAGCGTTAGCGCGGCGGCCGACCACCGTCACCCAGGTCCCATCCACCGTTCTCCGATGTTCTTCGACAATCCAGGCCATTCTAGCTTCCACAAATGATGCCGGTTGGTCGGTTGTTGAAGAGGGCCCCGGCAACGGCTCCGTGGCAGGCAGGGTCCTATTCCGCACCCGCCTCTCAGCTTCCTTCCTCGATGCAGTGGGGATGGTCGCAGCCGCAGCTCCCCCCCTTAACATGCTCCGCCCTCTTAGGCGGGGGCTGGACGGATGCAATAGCGGCTTTGAACTACGCCCGGAGCCCCGGCGGGCCCTTTTCGAGGAGAGCCGCAAATCCCCTCATCAGGTCGGGCTAGAGGCCACCAACCTTCCCCTCCTCTTTTCCGGGTGCAGCAGCTGGGATTGGGACTTGCACCACGGGACATTCAGGCGGGCAAGACGGTAAGTCGGAAGCTCGACTGCGTCCTTCCTCCTTTTCCTGCCCGCCTCTTCGCCAGACAATGGCGAGCCGGGCCTCGCCGATCTTTTGGATGGGCGGGGGCCTTCAGGCGCCGGCACTTCTGTGGCAGCGACCCTGCACGTAATGTCTGCCAGGCTATTTTGCAGGATGTTGATATGAGCCTCCTGGACAGCCACTTGTTCCTCCCGCAGCTTCAGCTGTTCGCGAAGCTCCTTCACCTCTTTATCGGCCCTGGCAGGTGCAGCCCTGATTCCCGCTTCCGTGTGGATGGCCTTAAGGTAGCGGGAGGCCATCCTCAGCTTGCGAAAAATGTCCCTTTCAGCCCCTCGGAGACGCCCGCGACCTTGTCGATGTCGCGACAGAACTCCAAGGACTGCGCAGTAAGGTCGCGCGTGGGAACTTGACTTCCTCCGCCAGGTCCTCAGGGTCCGGGAGGGACCTGCTACCCCGACTCGGTTCTACAGGGTCCTCGTTAGGATCGAGCGCCCTCCTCTCCTCCAGCAGGTCAAGTTCCCGGCGCTGGACATCCAGGACTCTCTGCTTAGCCGTCACGAGCCACACGTACTGGCTCGTGGTCGGCGGGCGACCACTCTTGCTCGTGCGCCGTGCCTCCAGAGATACTGCCGAGGAGAGTGACTCGTCCGAGTCCAAGTCCACCTCACTCTCTCTGGATGCGGGGGCATCAGAGGCCGCCGGGGAAACTCCGGCCCCTCCTCGTACCGGCCTCAGGGGAGGCCACTCCACATCCGCCCTAGTTAATCGGACGGATAGGCGGCCCGTATCCGTTACCCTGCTAGTGCTGGCCTGCGCCATATCCTCTGCGCCTGTTTCCCGTCTCGCGTCCTGTTGAACAGCCGCAGTCGTCGTCGGTACGTCCCGTCCAATGTTTGCTATTATTGTTGGCGTTTTTAGTTTCAAGTCATCCATAGTGTTCCCACCTTACCCGGGTAAGGCTTGTACACCCGGGTGGTCGCCAGATACCCCGGGGTTGGCCGCTAGAGACTGATGCACCCATCAGCCGCCCCTGGCGCTGACTCCAGGGGCGCCCTCATTACCGCGTACCGCAGCTTGGGGCTAGAGATTTTTTATAGCGGTTGTCATCCTCGCGGGCCGGCCAATAAAGGCAAGCTCCCCGTTCCAGCGAAACGTGACCACTGGGTTACGGTGTAATTGCTTGGGCACTCCGGGTTCGCTACACGCACCCGACAGCCACGCATCCTGGCCCCTGGAGAACTCAACGACGCTGTAGCCACCTTGTCGCCTCGCCGACCCAGGCCTTACCGGCAAGGGAGGCCCTGCCAGGATCCGTAGATCCCACCGGCATCGCCCCGGGTCATCTGCGAGGCTACTTCGCAGCAGCAAACGCCCCCCTTTCAGTCGCCTTGTACGACAGGCAGGCGCTACCGTGTCTGTATTCTATCCCCCAGTCACTGGGGAGGTTTTGATGGGTTTTCCTTCCCTTGGTGTTTGGTCCGCGGGAGCTATTTTATTTCACTCCTACCCTCCATGCACTCCGAAAAGTGCATGGCGAGCATTCCCCTATCCGCCACCTGGGGACGCGCCACGTCAGGGTATCACCTCCCCGCCCAGCCAGTACACTTGGCCAGGTCCATGGGTCCCCCTGAAACCGTTTTTTCTTTTTTTTTTGGTTCAGTTGGAAGAGGAAATGCGTTTGCGCACGCGCGGGTTGGTTCCCCTTTTCGTCTATTCGGCTAGAGGGGACCCGGGCAGTGTGGGACTCATGTCCGCCCTGAAGGGGCAGCCTGGCGCCCGTGAGGTGAGGGCAAATCCAAAGAGGCAACGCCAGAAAGGGGCAACCTGGCAACCCAACCCTTAAGGGTTGAGTTTAGCCCAAGAGTAGGCCACAGCCCTGAGGGGGCGACCTAGACGGGCAGCCCAGAGTGGGCACTCCCGAGGCTGGACATACTACCGACTAAAACCTCTCCCCTAACGTGGGCTGCCGGCACCTTTTCACTCGTTAGAATTCATAAAGGAATACCAGCGTATAGTCACAACGACGCTTCGGCACTTCAACGCATTTCGCGTTATTGCGGCCGCCCGCAAAAACGCCATGCGCTAGACACATGGGGCATCTGCGGATCCCTGCCGTTGCACCTCCGATCCAGCGTAGGACATTTTCAACCTGTACGGTAAGGCACAGGATTTTTCTTCGGCCACGACCAGGAACCGAAGTAAGCCCATTCCGGGTGGTCGCGCCATTTGTTCACCAGCCAGCGCAGTAGCTTGCTCTTCGACACGGCCAGGGACTGGGACATCGTATCTCCACGGCTGACCGTGTCCATCTTCGTCCACCATGGTTGGCTGATAATGATGATCTGGCTTATCCTAGATGTCATCACGCCCACCTGACCTTCCACGAGGACAGGCCATTTTTCTTCAGCAACGATCGGCACCGGGGGGACATATATCCAGGTTTTACTGTATTCACTATTCCAAACTGTGAATGCCACTTCCTGCGCAGCTGTGCAGAAGAAGAACAAGAACAAGAAGAAATATCTCGGAATATTTGCGTGACACCTCTTTCCTTGAGGTAAATCTGCAAATATCTCGGAAACTATGCGAGCTATCGCAAAATGTGAAGGGACCTTTTCTGTAGGAAATTAAATTTCGTACGATTCATGTTGTATTTCGTTTTTTGATCAGATGCGTAGTTTTCGAGATATATCGAGATACTTAAAAGTTCCGAAGCCGTACCAACATTATAAGGACGAAGAAACACTGTGGCCCCTTTGTTTGAGGTAACTTTGCACTATTCTAAGCTGTACAGTAAAACTTGGATATATGCAACAAATATTGGGACCCAGGCGTTGCATATATCCAGTCGAGGTGTCGAAACTCGGGTTACACGCGACGAGCAGCCAAGCGTGAACGTAGAAAAGGACAGGTAGTGGTGGAAAGAGAGAGGTCCGATGATCAAAGGAAAGAGCCGAAACGTATCGGTGTGACTAATACTAATTCAACTATAAAACTTATTTATTATTGACTTGTTTTTACTGAAACTTTTATTAACGCATTGGTGAAATTTTTCTGATTAAAATGATACCAAACACGATATAGTTGAATTATAATTACTTGCTAAAATTGATGTTAAAAGTTGGCGAAAAGCAAAGGAGGATTGGAAATGAAAACCGGTTGCGGCGTCGGCTCGGGTTTCAAACGTTGCATATATCCAAGCGAGGTGTCGATTCTGGGCATTTAAACGTTGCATATATCCAAGCGAGGTGTCGATTCTGGGCATTTAAATGTTGCATATATCCAGTCATGGTGTCGATTCTGGGCATTTAATGTTGCATATATCCAGTCTTGGTGTCGATTCTGCGTCCGTACAAATCGTTTGTACCGTGCCGCGTTACCTATTATACGTTCGTACACAACATGCGACGTGTTGCATGTTGCATGTTGCGTGTTTGATGTATCTTTGGTGTACGGCTTGCCTTATACATATGTAGCCAATTCATATCGTGTTTGGTACCATTTTAATCAGAAAAATCTCACAAATGCGTTAGTAAAAGTTTCATTAAGAAAAGGTTAAAAATAAAAAAATTTTATCGTTCAATTAGTATTAGTCACACCGATATTATGGTCGGATCATATTCCACGGTTTCCTCGCCGAGCTGCTCGGTTCGGCTTAGGGGGATCCCCCCAAGTGGAGGGGATAGCGATGTTGCATATATCCAGACAAACTTTTGTTGCATATATCCAGGTTTTACTGAATTCACTATTCGAAACTGTGAATCCCACTTCCTACGCAGCTGTGCAGAAGAAGAACAAGAAGAAGAAGAACAAGAAGAAGAAGAAATATCTCGGAATATGTGCGTGACGCCCCTTTCCTTGAGGTAAATCTGCAAATATCTCGGAAACCGTGCGAGCTATGGCAAAATGTTAAGAGACCTTTTTTGTAGGATATAAAATTTCCTACCATCTATTCTCTGCGACATTTTTTGACCAGATGCGTAGTTTTCGAGATATATCGAGATATTTAAAAGTTCCGAAGCCGTACCAACATTATAAGGAAGAAGAAACATTGTGGCCCCTTTCTTTGAGGTAACTCTGCACTATTCTAAGCTATATTCACTATTTCCAGCTGTAAATGCCACTTCCAGCGCAGCTGTGGAGAAGAAGAACAAGAAGAAGAAGAAATATCTCGGAATATGTGCGTGACGCCCCTTTCCTTGAGGTAAATCTGCAAATATCTCGGAAACGGTGCGAGCTATGGCGAAATGTGGCCAGACCTTTTTTCTAGGAAATTAAATTTCCTACTATTTATGTTCTATGACATTCTTTGATCAGATGCGTAGTTTTCGAGATATATCGAGATATTTAAAAGTTCCGAAGCCGTACCAACATTATAAGGAAGAAGAAACACTGTGGCCCCTTTCTTTGAGGTAACGCTGCACTATGCTAAGATGTATTCACTATTCCGAGCTGTAAATGCCACGTCCAGCGCAGCTGTGCAGAAGAAGAACAGGAAGAAGAAGACATATCTCGGAATATGTGCGTGACGCCCCATTCCTTGAGGTAAATCTGCAAATATCTACGAACCGGTGCGAACTATGGCAAAATGTTGCATAAAAATCTTCATGTTCTTCTTCTGCACAGCTGCGCTGGAAGTTGCATTTGCAGCTTCGAATAGTGAATACAGCTTAGAATAGTGCAGAGTTACCTGAAAGAAAGGGGCGACAGTGTTTCTTCATCCTTATAATGTTGGTGTGGCTACGGAACTTTTAAATATCTCGATATATCTCGAAAACTACGCATCTGATCAAAGAATGTCATAGAACATAAATAGTAGGAAATTTAATTTCCTAGAAAAAAGGTCTGGCCACATTTCGCCATAGCTCGCACCGTTTCCGAGATATTTACAGATTTACTTCAAGGAAAGGGGCGTCACGCACATATTCCGAGATATTTCTTCTTCTTCTTCAGTCGCCTTGTACGACAGGCAGGGTTTACCGTGCCTCTATTCCATCCCCCAGTCACAGGGGAGGTTTTGATGGGTTTTCCTTACCTTGGTGTTTGGTCCGCTGGAGCTATTTTGTTGCACTCCGACCCTACATGCACTCCGAAAAGTGCATGGCGAGCATTCCCCTATCCGCCACCTGGGAACACGCCACGTCGGGGTATCACCACCCCGCCTATCCTGGATAAGGATATACCACAGGTAGGTCCGTGGAGCGGGAATCCAACCTAACCTCACCTTTTTTTTTTATTTTACGTGGGGGAAATCTTCGAAAGACGCCCCCAGCCCCCCTGGGGAGGAGCCGAGGGTAGTGCCGGATTTTTACCGGCTAAAACCCCACGGTGGCCTACGCTGGGTGTTGGGGAGGGCCCCGGGACCTCTGACGAACAACACCGGGGCCCAAACACCCATGCCGCGTTGACGCCGCCTTGCTCGGGGGCTACACCCGATGACGGCACTCCTCGGGCCGCGTGCAATAGGGACCGAGGCCCCAGCCCCGGCTCCCTGCGGCTCTGCGGCTCCGCATAAGTTTCGTGGGGCCGCGCGATCGGTGTTGGGGGAGGGACGTTCACCCCTTCCCGGTACTCCTCTTCCGATGGGTGACTGGTGTCCCCCCATAGAACTCCTCTTCAGGGGGAGCGGGTGCTCCCCCCTCCTCTCCGCCCCGTTGGGGGCGGTGGGCCTGGTATGGTCAGGGGGTCTCCCCCGACGACGCCCCCTCGTTCATTTGCGGATGGGATCGGCTCTGTCCCGACCCCGCTCCGCTGCCTCCTTCAGGGCGATGACCGTCTCGCAGTAATCGGTTACCGCCCTCTTTGCATCTCTTTGACAAGTGCCGCCGGCGAGAGATCACCACCAACTTCGCACCGCAGGGCGTGACGGGCCCGCGCAAACGCTGGACAGTGCTCCTGGGTATGTTGCGCGGTGTCCCGCCCCGCCCCGCAGTGATGGCATGCTGCCGTCCCCTCCGCCCGGATCCAGTGCAGGAACTCACCGAAACAACCGTGTCCGGTGAGCACCAGTGTGGTCATAAACGTGACCCTTCCGTGGCCGCGGTCCCTCCATTTCTTGAGCACTGGAAGGACCGCCCCGGCTAGGCGCTCTCTGCGCTCTCTGCCGGGCCTGGCGCCTAATCCTAGCAACAGCTTCGGTCATCTCTTCTAGCGGGATCCCGTCCAGACGAAGGGCACGCAGACGCCAGGGAACTTTGGCGTCACCCTCTGCCTGGAACTTGAAGGGGACAACCCCCGCCAGGGTCATCGCCGCCTCGTAGCAGACCGTGCGGTAAACTCTGATTACCCTGATGGCTATCCTCCTCTCCACCCGGCGCAGCAGTTGCTGGCTGCGCCGGGAATCCATCAGGGCGTTCGCCCATATGTGCGCACCACAGAGGGCCATGCTCCGCACGATCCCCACGTAGAGACGGCGAACCTTCTCGTTGGGCCCCACGATATTGAGCAGTAGACGGGCAAGCGCGTTGCTTGCCCTGTGTAGTCTTGGGGCCAGACGACCGAAGTGCTCCTCGAAGCGCCAGTGGCTGTCCAGGTGGAGGCCCAAGTACCTGTGGCCCTTCCCCACCTGGACGTCGACTCCACTCACATGGACCACCGACTAGGGCGGTGGCGCAACCCCACGCCGAGGCGAGTAAAACCACATCACCTCGGTTTTGTGGGGAGCTAGCTGAAGCCCCAGCCTCTGGATCCCCGCGGCAACGGCAGCGATGCCAATCTCGGCGAGGCGGCTAGTCCTTTTCCATCCCCGACCGACGGCCAACACGTGCGTATCATCTGCGAAGCACGTGAGGCTCACACCGGTCGGGAGCTCGACCCGCAGGACCGGGTCGTACCCCAGGTCCCAAAGTGTGGGACCTTTCGCAGAACCCTGGGGTACGCCACAGTCCACGTCCCTCTCGTGCATCTGGCCATCCCGGCCCCTGTACACAATCTTCCTGTCCCGGAGATAGTCGCCGACGATCCTCCTCATGTAGGGGGGCGCCTTGTGGCGTATCAGCGCCCCCCTTATCGCCCCGTGAGGCAGGGAGTTGAAGGCGTTGACGATGTCTAGACTAACGCCTAACGCCACCCTGCCCCAGGACGTGGCCGAGTCGCAGCGGGAGCGCATCGACTGGATTGCGTCGATAGTAATGCGCCGCCGCGTGAAGCCATATTGCGACTCGGCCAAGTCGAGGCCCTCCTGGGACTGGTGCTGGACGTGGCGGGATATCAGAATCCGCTCGAACAACTTCCCCACCTCGTCCAACAGCACGAAGGGCCGGTAGGCCGAGGGACTGTCGGCGGGTCGCCCATCCTTCCGGACGAGGACTAGCCGACCCGTCTTCCATTGTTCTGGGAAGACTCCTTCCTTAATGCAGGCGCTGAAGAGGCGTCTCAATCTCGGACCGAGGACCCGTAGAGCCCTCACCCAGGCACGGCCGGGGACGCCGTCGGGGCCCGGAGCAGTGTTTCGGGCTACCATCCGTTTAATCGCCCCGGCCAGCTCCTCCTCCGTGACCCCCAGTTCGTCGGACCAAACCAGCTCCTCGTGGTCCGGCGGGGGGCGGGTGTATTCCCTCTCTCGTGGGAACAAAGTGTCGACTACCCACCCCAAAAACCGGGGGTCGAGGCATTCCGTGACTGGGGGCGCCCAGGGCCTAAGCTTGCCCATCACCATTTTGTATGAGCGCCCCCATGGGTCCTTCTGGAGAGAGCCTAGGAGCTCGTCCCATGCCCGGGATTTAGATTCCTTGATGGCCGCCTGCAGGGCAGTTTCTACAACTCGGTACTGCCCGTACAGATCCTCCTCCCTCGCTGAGTCGCGGAATGTCCTTCTTCTGCGGGTCCTTTGCCACTGGCGACGGGCTGCGAGACAATCTCGTCTCAGATCACCAATGTCGCCCGTCCACCGGTAGGCGGCCCGCCTGGGGAGGTTCTTGGCCCAGGGCATGGCTGCGTCGCACACCGCCTTGATGGCTCCCCGGAACCATTCTACCTCCTCCCCAATGTCCGCGACCGGTCCGACAGGTGTTGGCAGCGAGGCCAGAGCGAGGGCTGCAGCCATCAGCAGGTCCTCGTCCATCCTCTTCAGCGCCCACCGTAGCGGCGGGGCTCCACAGGGGCGGCGGGCGGTGGTGGTAAGGTCGAGGCGGATGTGTAGATGGTCACTAAGTGTGACCGCCTCATCCACCACCCTCCATCTCTGCACCATACGCGCGGCCAGGGGAGTCGCGAAAGACAAATCGACTATAGACTCCCCCTGGGCACGCACGCAGGTACTAACGGACCCCACGTTGAGCAGGTGGAGTCCTAGCCCCGCCGCCCAATTTACGACCGCCCTGCCTCTCGCGTTTGTCCTCGGGGAGCCCCAAAGTGACGCGTGGGCATTAAAGTCCCCGAGGACTAGCACTGGCCGGGGGGAACAACGGGAGACAAAGTCCCCCACCCGGTCCAGGTATTGTTCATATTGCGCGAGAGGCCATCTGGGCAGGGCATAGAGCCCCACCACCGCTATTTCACCCCACAGCACGCCGACGAACCCCCGGCCCCGTTACAGTGGCGCGGGGTGTGGGGGTACTGCGTTGCCAATAATCGCCACGGAGCCGTCCTCGTCCCCGAACCAATCTGGTCTGTCGAGGACTCGGAACGGGTCTGCGGCCACCGCCAACCCAACCTCCCACTCCGCCAGGGTTTAGAACAACATGTCCTGAGCCCTGGCTGAGTGGTTCAAGTTGGCCTGAAGTATAGGGCCCTTGGGCCCCATACCTAGGCCTTACGAGCCGCCGCCGCGGCATTTTTGCTCTCCGACTTGGCAGGGGGATTTTTCTCGCCTCCCTTCTTCGACTCAGGAGGCTTAGTCCTTGATGCCTGTTCCTTGGGGGCTGTTCCTGCCCCTTGAACGGCAGTCTTCTTCTTCCTCTGGGAAGAGGAGGGGGCACAACCTTTTGCCCCCAATCGATGCCCCGCGGGCCGCCCCAGGTCCGCACAGAGGGGGCACTGCGGGGTGGCGCTGCACTTGCTGGCCACGTGGCCCGACTCTCCGCACGCATAGCAGCGGTCGGACCTATCAGCTTCGCAAGTACATCGCCGCCTGACATGCCCTCTTTCCAGGCGGCGATAGCACTGCAATGGCCGCGGTGCCAGCGCCTGTATTCTGGTCGAGGACCACCCGACCAGAACCCTCCCAGAAACGGATAACTTTTTGAGTGCCGCTAGAGGGCATCTCGCCCAGACAGTCCCCATCCTTTGGGGGGAGGTGCGAATCTCCCCCATTTTAATTTCTTCAGCGGAGCAACCCCCCGCAGCGGCCAACGCGGCCGCCACCTCCACCGGGGTGACCTAGTCGTCGAGACCGGTCAACCTCACCTCGCCCATTTTTATGGGGCGGGCAACCCTGACCTCAGTGCCGCTAAACACCTGGCGGTGTCGGTCAGCCAACTTAGCCGCTTTGTCCGTCCTGTCCTCCCCAGGTATCTCGAGGACCAAGCCACCGGTCCGAGCTCTTCTGGGCATCAACGCCGTGATGCCCAGCTCCTCCAACTTGACCCGCTCCCTTGCAATGAACATGGCCTCGGCGTATGAGACCTTAGCCTAGGGCGCTAGGTTGATGGTGGAGGAGGGCGGGGGCCATCTGCCTGGCAGATTGGGCCCCTTGCCCCTTGACCGCCGGTGTCGCCCCTCTGTTCTGCCCCTTCTGGGCAACCACCTTGGAGCCCTGGGAGGGAAGGGCCTTGGCCGCTACCGCCTTCTTCTCCGCTATCGCCTTCTTTTCCGCAGCTTTAGCGCGGCGGCCAACCACCGTCACCCAGGTCCCATCCGCCGTCCTCCGATGCTCCTCAACAATCCGGGTCATTCTGTCCTCCACAAATGATGCCGGCTGGTCCGTTGCTGAGGAGGGCCCTGGCAACGACTCCGTGGCAGGCAGGGACTTATTCCGCACCCGCCTCTCCGCTTCCTTCCTCGATGCAGGGGGGATGGTCGCAGCTGTAGCTCCCCCCTTAACACGCTCCGCCCTCTTAGGCAGGGGCTGAACAGCTGCAATAGCGGCTTTGAACTCCGCCCTGAGCCCCGACAGATCTTTCTCGAGGAGAGCCGCAAATCCCCTCATCAGATCGGGCTCAGGGCCACCAACCTTCCCCTCCTCTTTTCCAGGTGCAGCAGCTGGGATCAGGACCTGCACCACGGGGCATTCAGGCGGGAAAGACGGCAAGTCGAAAACTTCGACTTCGTCCTTCCTCCTCTTCCTGCCCGCCTCTTCGCCGGACAATGGCGAGTCAGGCCTCGCGACCCCCTTCGGGCCCGCGATTACCGGCGTCTCCGTGGTCGCGACCCGGCATGTGAGTTCCGCCAGGCTCTGCTGGAGGATGCTGATCTGCGCTGATCTTTAGCTGGCGGCGGAGCTCCTCCAGCTCTTTACCTGCCCTAGCGGGGGCGGCCCTAACCGCCGTCGCCGTATGGATGGCCTTTAAATGACGTGCGGCCATCCTTAGTTTCCTGTCGAGCGTTCCCTTGAGGCCCTTGGAAACGCCCGCTACCCTCTCCACATCCCTACAGAATTCCAGGGCCTGGGCGGCTAGGTCGACGATCGGGACATGCCTGAACTCCTCCGCCAGGTCCTCAACATCGGGGAGGGACCTGCTACTTCGACTCGGCTCGGGAGGGTCCTCGGCAGGGTCCAGTGCCCTCTTGTCCTCCGCGAGTTCCAGCTCCTGGCGTTGTACCTCCTGGAGCATTTGCTTCGCCGCGGCGAGTTGCGAGTACACGCCGGTGGTCGGCGGACGGCCCCTCCTCTTCGCCGGTCGTCTCTCCAAGGACGCAGTCGAAACGACTGACTCGTCCGAGTCCTCGCCGTCTCGAGATGCAGCGGCATCCGAGGCCGCCGGGGAGACCCCGCCCCTTCTTCGCCCCGACCTCAGGGTAGACCATTCCGCGTCCACCCTAGAAAGTTGAACGGATAGCTGGCGCACATCCGTCGCTCCACTAGTGCCGGGCAGCACCAGGTCCACCTCGCTAACTGCCTGTCGCACGTCCTGATTCGTAGCCATAGTCGTTTCCGTTAAATGCAGTCCAGTTTGTTTATTTGTTGATTTAGTAATTCCATCCATAATGGTCCCACGAGAGGGTCGGTCCATGGGTCCACCCGGGCAGAGCGGCCTTACCCGGGTAAGGCTAGTACACCCGGGGGGTCGCCAGGTACCCCGGGGTTGGCCGCTAGAGACTGATGCACCCATCAGCCATGCCTGGCGCTTACTCCGGGCACGCCCTGCTCACCGCGCACCGCAGCTTGGGGCTAGGGATTTTTTATAGAGGTTGTCATCCTCGCGGGCCGACCAATGAAGGCAAGCCTCCCGTTCCAGCGAAACGTGACCACTGGGTTACCATTGCTAGGGCACTCCGGGTTCGCTACCCGCACCAGACCGCCACGCAGCCTGGCCCCTGGAGAACTCAACGACGCTGCAGCCACATTTTCGCCTCTCCGACTCAGGCCTTACCGGCAAGGGAGGCCCTGCCAGGATCCGTAGATCCCACCGGCATCACCCCGGGTCATCTGCGAGGCTACTTCGACAGCAGCAAGCGCCCCCGTTTTAGTCGCCTCCTACGACAGGCAGGGTTTACCGTGCCTCTATCCTATCCCCCAGTCACAGGGGAGGTTTTGATGGGTTTTCCTTCCCTTGGTGTTTGGTCCGCGGGAGCTATTTTATTTCACTCCTACCCTACATGCACTCCGAAAAGTGCATGGCGAGCATTCCCCTATCCGCCACCTGGAGACGCGCCACGTCGGGGTATCACCTTCCCGCCCAGCCAGTACACTTGGCCAGGTCCGTGGAACCTTTTTTTTTTTATAGAAGAGGAAATGCATTTATGCACGCGCAGGATGATCCCCTTTCGTCTAGTCGGCTAGAGGGGCCCCGGGCAGTGTGGGACTCGTACCCGCCCTGAGGGGGCAGCCTGGCGCCCGTTTGGTGGGGGCAAACCCAAGGAGGCAACCCCAGAAGGGGGCAGCATGGCAACCCGACCCCGAAGGGTGGGGTTTAGCCCAAGAGTAGGTTTCAGCCCAGAAGGGGCGACCTTGAGCAGGTAGTCCAGAGGGGACAGTCCTGTGGCTGGATATACTACCCACTAAAACCTCTTCCCTGTGTGGGCCGCCAGTACCTTTTCATCCTTTGGGATGTATAAAGAAAGCAAGGTGTAGCCACAACGGCGTTTTGGCAATTCAATGCATTTCGCATTATTCCGTCCTCCCGCAAAAACGCCATGCGCTAGGCACCATGGGGCATCTGCGGATCCACGCCGTTGCACCTCCGATCTTGCGATAGGACATTTTCCACCTGAGCAGTACACGCAGGAATTTTTCTTCAGCAACGATCGGCACCGGGGCATCCTCCAGGATCGCGCGTTCCCGGCGTGACCGCGCCACCTCTTCGCCTGCCTAGCTATTGCTAGGACAGGGGTTCCTCTTCAGCACGGCCAGGACAGGGACATCGTATCTCCACAGTTGACCGTGCCCGTCTTCGTCCTCCTGGTAGGTTGATAATGATGATGTGGCTTATCCTAGATGTCATCACGCCCACCTGTCCTGCCACGAGGACAGGCCATTTTTCTTCAGCAATGATCGGTACCGGGGGACATCCTCAAGCATCGCACCATCCCGGCGTGACCGCGCCACCTCTTCGCCTGCCTAGCATTTTGCCAGGACAGGGGTTCCTCTTCGGCCACGACCAGGAACCGGAGCTCCTGCTCAACGGGTGATCGCGCCATGTCTTCACCAGCCTGCGAAGCGAGGTCAGGGCTTCCTCTTCAGTCACTACCATGAACCGGAGCTCCTGCTCAACGGGTGGTCGCGCCATCTGTTCACCTGCTTCAGCAGGGCTTGCTCTTCAACACAGCCAGGTCCCGGGGCGAGTCCTTACCTCGGTTGACTGTACCACATCTTCGAGGCTGCAATCCTCGATGACTTGTCCCATACATACTCCACACACATACACAAACGCTCACGACAAGCATAGCACATTGGATACCCCAAAATGCAACAATAATATGTGAATGAGTGAATGAATGAATGAATCAGTAAATCAATAAGTCCATGAATAGAACCGATAAACGAACAGTAAATAATGATAAAATGATAAACATAATAGCTATAATGAACATAAACATAATTAAACGTGATTAAACGTAACTAGATCACAAAATTCAACAAAAATCAGCGTATAATATGCATCTGATGCACAGAACAGGTTATGAAACAGTTAAAATAAAAGGACGAACAATAATAAACATGCGAACATGCGAACATGTGAACTAAACATAAGAAGCATGGCAAGCGAGTAAACAGACGAGCATATGTGGACTCGACATAAGCAGAGCAAAGCTATTAACCAACAAAACCTCAAAACCTCAGACGTCAACATCCAGCCAAGCAACCAAGCAGCAGGGAATAATAGTAAAGAGTATTTAATATTTAACCCTAGCACACAATTTGAACTCACTGTTCAAATAAAATTCAAACAAACTATAAAACTAAAATGAAAATGAACCAAGGATGTAAAAGGTAAAGTAAAGATGCAAAGATGCCAGACAATAGCAGATAGCAATGCCAGAAGAAGTAAAACACAGAATGCCAATATTGTCAAAAGTAAAAGGTAAAGTATAAAGTATACTATAGACAGCAGATTCTCATGCGAAGTGGGTACACGCATTACCACAAAATGAAGAAACAAGATCACCACAACAGAAAGGTACGCTATATAGTATAACAAGTAAATGCATGAGCAACAGGGAATTCCTCATAATTATCTATTAAAACTATCAAAGTGACTGAAAGAAGAATTGCAGATAATAAGAAGAGAACTGAGAGCTTATATGAAGTGCTCAAACCAGCGAAGCTGAGAAGCTGAGAATCCTTCCTGCGAGGCCCACATAGCCAAGATAACCAGGATAACGTAAATGAAAGGAGCAACATAAAACATAAAATTGAGCAGGTCAATCAATGGCGCTAACGTCAGACATTGTATACAATACATAATATATTCCTATCACGTCAATTAATGGGAAAAGTACTAAATCTTCAACGAAGGGAAGACCAGCTGGGAATAAAAGCAAAAGTAGAAATAGATGGTGAGCATAATGTAACACTGATAATTGGAATTATTGTTTGAAATTATTGAAACTGCTTAAACTTGCTTGCAGGGACATTTCACGCAACCACGACCTCAAATTCGTTTAATAAGCAAAGATGGTGGAGAAACAATCAAATCATCAAATGAAGGCAGTGAGCAATAAATAAATAAATTATTAATTATTGTTAGCAAATCATCAATAAAGATAAGTAGCAATATATATCCCATAACATGAATGATGATGAATATAATGAAGATAGTAGGAAGAGATAGAACTATTAACATCATAAGATACCATGATATTAAATATTAAACAGTAAATCATAATATTAATCCATTTGCAGAAAACCCTACGCCAGCCAACAGAAGTGGAGGCAAAACGTAACGATTAATAGGAGAGGAAAATACCCACCTGACATAATATGAGGAGCAACATGAAACGTAAATCAGCATAAAACATGAAGCAAGTCAAATCAATTCAAATAGTTAAAATTGCGTAGATTGTTACTGAATTATCATACCGCTCCGATAAGTCTGACATTAACGTTAATACTAATGCAGATGCAAGTAAGTCAATGTAGTACAACGTGTGATGAACAAAGCTAATCAAATAATAAACACCACATACTACCGTATAATTACTGAACCACAATATAGAAATAAAAGAAAACTAGTCCCTAAAATGAAGAAAATAGATAAAATTATTATGAACATATGTGTATATATAATATGTAACAAAAACACGCCAAGTGCAATCAATTTAATTTAATAAAGTATACTAATATAGATAGTTAATTAAACTCCTTATATTATAGTCAATTTAAATGATACAATTCCATTCAACCCCTTTTAATCCTGATTAATAAAGAAGACATATGAATACTAGAACCAACCAGACATTATTATAAGAAAGTCAAATGAGATCCACGGTCCAGGAGATCAGAATTTCAAAGAATTTAAGGAATCATGACGCACATATGTATGTATAGAAAACAATAAAGATATTGTACGATGCCAGAAAGATTACTGCAGCGTATGCTTCCCTGAGCATCCACCATATTAACCAAAACTGAATTAACATTTTCCAAATCAAAATCAGAATCGAATTGCAGTTAAGATAGGAGAAATCAATATACAAAAGATTGCATAAAGTACCGTAAATATCCAAAATTCACAGATCCACCAACCGTCACAGCTGCACTAGAATTGCGTTAACCATAATATGCAAAACATTATCCTGAAGGGGTACGAAGAGCTACAAAATGAGTAGCGAACGATATTATAGAAACGTGAAACGTAAAACATAAATACACAATTGGAAAAAGAAGTCCCTGAAACATGTCAGATGACCAAGAATAAGAATAAGAATAGTGAGCCGCGAAAAATAAACCAATAAACCAAAGTTAATGCCATTCATATCTAGGAGTGCTAAAGATGTATAATATATCGTATAGTCTACAATTAATTAACAATGCCTAGGAACCCAAACAACCTCTGAAAGCTTAGAAACAATGTGTGATACTACAAGAGAGACTACGAAACTAAGAACTAAGAAATCAAGAAATCAAAATCAAACCCATCCTTAAAATATACAGAAGGATTATAAACGCAATAAGTGCACAAAATAAACTCATTAAACCATCCAATCCAGACAACTCTACTAAATTCCATAAATATAAGACCCAAAGTAAGACAGATAGATATAATCACAGCAGGTACGGTGAAATAAAAACAAACACATATTAATAATCAGAAATCAAGTCAGTTAATTTAATTTAATTTAATATGTCATATGCCGCCACCAGCTACTCTGTTCATTTATTCACTCAATTATAATAAAATAATGGTAAGAAGTTATATAAACAATGCCATACAATTTACAATTAATTCAGCACAGAATACTGACTAGGTATAACCTAATATAACTAAAATAACTGAGTTATCTGAATTGACTGAATAACTGAATACAATCCAAAATCTAAAATAATCTAAAATAATATAATATACAATATAATATAATATAATATAATAATATAATATAATAGCATAATTAAATAGCATATTCAATATATTCAATACATAAACATAAACGTAAATGGAAACATAAATTGAACGTAATATAATATAATAAAATAAAATAATATAATATAATATAATGTAATATAATGTAATATAATATAATATAAACAAAACAGAGCAAATAGCACCACTTGAAACACATACACTGCAATGAAACACAATGCATCACCGTAGAGCGCGCACTTTCACCACAATCACCTCCGTACGAATAAATACAAAATTAAAATTAAAATTAAATTAAATAGAAAATTCAATTCAATTAATTCAGTTCAATTGACACTTATCACTTAACACTTCGTATCACATCACATCATAGATGACCGATGACCATGTCAACGTCAACTAAGATAGGAAAGGAAACCGGGCGAAGTAAAATAAAGAGCGCGACCACGAACCATAAAGAATAGAATATAGATACCTAGCGTTCATGAAAATTCCCTAGTCTATACCATAATGATTATCGACCATCAAATTAACCACCAAACCATCAAATTAATCAATTATACAGAATATATGAACGTTCGAAAGCGAAAAGCGAAAATACTTCAACAACTTTCAATAAATCACCGCGATGAAAACCAGAAGTAAGGTACCTATGAAAGATAACGATAGCAAAACGCATCGTAATAAGTAAAGCACGCAATACTGCCCGAAGATAAGCCGTAAAAGCTATCCCTAGTCGGTAACCAACCGCAGCACCAGAGATATAACCAACCGCAATTATTCCATTTACCATATAATACTCGGCCGTTCGCTTCGTAACGGTTATCCACAGACCAATTATCTGCCGCGCAGCAGTTACCTACCGCGCGCCAGTTACCCGTGTCACGTCCTGTGACGCATTCTTTAAACCGCTATTTCGCCATCCAAATTCTTTAAACTTATATTTCGCGATACAAATTCTTTAAACTTCTATTGCACCATCCAAATTCATCGCTCCGCAAAAATTCTGAGTGAACAACTCAGCCGGGTCGTCGTACGGCGAGAACGCTGACGATCCGAACGAGGTGGTTCACCCGAATTGCCAAATCAAAAGTCGACCTCATTAATCAATATATAATAACGCGACCAAGCCGCCCGCGTTCAGACAAATTATACTACAGAAACAAGTACAGACCAATTATAGTACAGAAACAGTATCAGATCGAATTTAGTGCATAAACAGTCCAGATCAATTATAATACAGAACCAGTATAAGTTAGTGCAGACTCAAAAGTCATCGTGACCCGATCACTTCCGTAAAATTCGTTCAGAACCGGCCAGTCCGTTAACGCGAATCCGGATTTAATTCTAACACGCGTACAGAAATCCGCAAAATACGACTCTGCTACGGGACCCAGAGACCCGACAGAGCAACTCGTCATTTGTAAAACACGCGCAAGTTAAGAACTGTACGTAAAACCAATAAACATTTGTTGTGCTCGGAAGTGTGTGAACTTCAATTAAACGTCTACCCTACTGTCTCCAATCGCCAGGACGACTTATTTCTACAGGTATCCTCGCCCAGCGAAAGGTAAGTAAGAACCTCTACCTAGCTAACAACTTAGATTCAATCATACAAAAAAATACGCGGAGAACTCAGTGAGAGGGAGAACTTCGCGATATTACAGTGGTTCCGATACGAATCGAACGCCAACAGGCACTACTAACGTGTAATATAGGGTAGACTCATAAAAAAACCTAACTCGAGAATATAAATCTTTGTCTGCAACTCCAACAAAAATTCAAGAAATTCACTTTCGAATCAATTTCAATATACAACATTATCAATTAATTGAGATACTGCTACAAAGTAGATATAATATTCACCTAAACATAAAATTAACTCATTTATTCACTAAATAATTACAAATAATGAAACTTTCAAATGAATAATAAGAATTTTAAGCCAACGGATAACAAAAATATTAAGGACGAAAATAGATTAACAAGAAGCAGGACACAAGAAAATCCTGAACTCAAAAGTATTGTAGAAGATCGTAATCACGCATCAGCCTTTTTACAAAGCCGTAAAACACCGCGTTCACCAACAGAACGAAGAACATTTGACTTCACACCAAAAGTTACAACCGAGGTATCAAACGCGAATACAGAATTAGGTGCAATACCCAGAACAAAAAACGTAAAGAATCTAACCATAAACACTAACCAAACCGATAACGGAGGTCCCAGTTGGCAAGATAAAGACATAGGATTTACAATCTATCCAATTAATTCAGCTAATAAAAACAAACAAACAGGAACTTTCGCTTCCCCACTAATCCGAATAAGCCCCCAAGATAATAGAAACAATACCGAAACATTAAACGAAACAATAAATAACAGTTACAAAAACGACATATCCCTACTCGAAATTGAAGGAATTACAGAACAGCCAAGCCTAATAGGAAATCTGGACGGAGAGAATAGCGAAGGAAATTTAACACTCATTTCTGGAAGTCCGGGAAATAAAATGACAGACCAGCAAAATCAAATCCAACCTCTTCGATTACCCCTAAAATACGTAGCAAATTTAGTACCAGAATTCGATGGAAAAAACATTTCGGTCATAGAATACATTGAAAAATTAAAGCATCCTAAAAACATCATAACACCCGTAGATGAACCAAGTCTAATCCCGATTCTAAAAATTAAATTAAAAGGAGAAGTATACAAGGCACTAATAAATTCACCGATAAATAACGTAAATGATTTTATTGAAGCAATAAGGTTATTATTCCCATCTACCGAAAACATACACAGTTTATATGGAAAATTAACGGAATTGACACAAAAACCAGACGAAACAGTACTCAGCTACGGGAATAGATTACAGGAACCAGTAATACAAATTAAAGAATTAAAAAGAATGGAAACAGGCATAAATCAACAAATCATACAGGACTTTGGCAGGACGATAAAAAACGACGCAGAAAAAAGCTTTAGAAACGGGTTAAAGCAGGAAATTAGAATAGAGTTAAAGCAGAAAGACGATTTAAACGTCCTTATACAGGAGGCCATCGACATCGAATCGAGGTTAAAGAAACAAAACATACTGAGAGGCGACTCAGCTGGTGTACTATGCAGTCTCGAGAAATATGACACAAACCCAGTAACATACACGTGTCAAATATGCAGAGAGCCAAACCACGAGGCATTATTTTGTAATAACGCGGCATGTGTATACTGTAAAAGCAGAGACCACGTATCATACGATTGCAAATTCACCAGAAACAAGATAGAGCTTATTTGCAAATATTGTAACACCCAGGGACATTCCATCGACGCATGTAAAATGAATAGATCAAAGGGAAATTATTGCCAATATTGCCAAGTAATGGGCCATACAGTCAGCCAATGCCCATTTATAATTGAATATGAAACATGCTGGAAGTGCAAAGGAAGTGGTCACGATCCAAACACCTGCACAAGATTCCCAAAGATTACAGAACTCTGCGAAATCTGTAATAGTAGGTACCATACAGATGAAAATTGCCCAACACCTATGTGCCCACTTTGCAAGAAATTGGGCCATACTACAAAACACTGTCCTTTAATGAAAGACAATGGTCTGCAATTAATCATGTGCACAAACTGCAACGAAGAAGGCCATGACGCAGAAGAAAGCGAAGGGGCAAGAGTTTTCCAAACGAGGACACACCCAATTAAATACCAAAATCGCAACCAATTGGGTCACTCGTCAAGAAACTACCACGAACTGAGAAACCCTCAACGTAGATCAAATGACTCGTATAGAGACAATCAAAATTTCAAACACAATAACAATAACTTCCAAAGAAAATATAATAGCAATGGAAATTTTAACAGCAATAACTACCCCAGAAATAATAATAGCAATAGAGATAACCCGAGACACATGAACGAACCGCGAAAATTTTGTGACTATTGTAAAACCCCAAATCATACAATAAAAGAGTGCAGAAAACTGAAATCCATTGAATTACGAGCACAAAAAAGAGATATCTGTTCCTACTGCGAAGAACCAGGACACCAAATAGAAGCATGTGGGAAACTTAAAAGCCTGGAAAGCAGTGCCGGAAATATCTGTAACCTATGTAAAAGCACGAGTCACACAACAGAGGAATGCTACAGAAATCAGAATCATCAACAGTACAGAGCGGGAAACGAATAGATTCTTCTTGGAGGGAGCGCACAGGAAGAAACAACAGTAAGCCGCTCGAAACATATAAAATTAACGACAGCACAAAACCGAATGAATCAGAACAAGAAAAACCTCCTGAAACAAAACTACCCGACAATCGAAACATAAACGAAAAAAAGATATCAACAAGAATGGCAATGTATTCACTGAGACTGGAAAATCTATTGCAATACATCACAATAGAAAACCCTTACACAAGAGGGGAATGCAACCTACTTATCGATAGCGGTGCACAATTAAATATCATAAAAAAGGACCAGATACCAGCAAACGCAATACTAGAAGATAGGAAAATATTACTTTCAGGCATTACAGATAAACCATTACAAACTTTAGGAGCAACAAAAATACCCATAAACTACCAATATTTTGACTTTCACGTAGCACCAGAAGACTTTTCAATACCTTACGACGGCATATTAGGAATAAAAGTACTCCTCGAACAAAAATTAAGACTAGACGAAGGATACGTAGAAATAAATAACGGAAAATTTGAATTAAGGTCAGGAGAAGCGAATACAAACCACAGATTATCTTCACAAACAGTCGAAACAGTTAAATCGGAATTAACAGATGAGCAGAAATGCTTTCTCAACAAAATATTACAGGGCACGACACATGCTAATGACACACCTACAACCGTACATACTGACTCAGAAACACTGCAACAAACAGGAATCAGCGAAAACTCGAGCGACAATGACAATGCAAACCAAGACCTTCCGCAACCGGATAATATGACAGGAGACTCAGATGATAGCTTCAATAACGACATACTACATTTATTAAACATAGTGGACAAATTAAATAACGAACCAGGTAACGTAACACTAAATACGGAACAGACGACGTCAGCAAATCTCGAAGAACATTTAGAAACGGACAACAAACACGCAGGACAGATAATAAACAGTATAAATACAGTACTCGACAGCCACGAAGAAAAGTGCGAAATAGAGTCGTACGACTATACAACATTTCTAACAAAAGTAGATGAAAATACAAGCATCAAATTCAAAAACGAAACTGACCTTTTAGAAAACAAATATAACTATGCAGCATACGATGTAGAAGACATACTGGAAGGATTTCAGAAAACAGGAAATCTACCAGAAATAGACGAAAGCGAAATATTAGAAGTAGGAAAAATCAGTTTTACAGAACACAAGGAAAATGGTACTGTGACGGAAAGCAAAGAAACGGAAAATCGTCGGGATAAACTTTTAGAAAAAATTCGGCTAGGAAACCTATCTGAAGACAAGAAAGCCATAATGAGGGAATTGATCGAAGAAAATAATGACATATTTTGGTTAGAAGGAGATAAAATAGAGTCCTATAATACGGAACAACATGAAATTAACCTAACGGATCAGAAACCCGTATATGTAAAACAATTTCCCTTGCCACATAAATTAAAAGAAACTGCAGTACAAGAAACGGAAAAATTAATCGCAAACGGTTTTGTCAGACACTCAAAAAGTGCTTTTAACGCCCCAACTTGGGTAGTCAAAAAGAAGGAAACAGCCGAAGGGAAGAAAAGATGGAGACTAGTGATAGACTATAGGAAATTAAACGAAAAAACGATTCCAGATCCATATTTACTCCCAAACATAACCGAAATTTTTGATCAATTGTGACAAGCAAAATTATATCACGTAATAGATCTAAAATCACGATTCCATCAAATCAAAATGAACCCAAGGGATATACACAAAACAGCTTTCAGCATACATCCACTAGGACGATTCGAATTCAACGTCCTACCCTTCGGATTAAGAAACTCGCCACGCACCTTTCAAAGAGTAATAAACACAACTCTAGGAGATTCAATTGGAAAAATCTGCTTCGTCTTCATTGACGATATTATAGTATTCGGAGAAAACCAGAGGAACTCAATACGAGATTCAACATAGTCGCTCAGAAATTAAGAGAAGTAAAATTAAAACTTGAACCCGAAAAATGCGAATTTCTTAAATCAGAAGTATGCTTCCTAGGTCATATATTAAGTGGGGAAGGGATAAACCCCGACCCAGCAAAAACAGAAGCTGTCCAAAAATTCCCTACTCCTAAGAACGTTAAGAACATAAGAGAATTCTTAGGACTCGCAGGATAGTATAGACGATTCATAAATAATTTCGCAAAAATTTCAAAACCTTTAACGAGTTTATTGCAAAAAGACACCAAATTTTTCTGGAACACGGAACAACAAAACGCTTTCATAAAACTCAAGGAAATATTATGTAACGCACCCATTTTACAGTATCTACAATTCGATGAACCATACGTTATCACGACCGACGCATCTAAATACGCCCTAGGCGCAGTACTATCACAGGGAAAAATCGGAAAGACAAACCAATTGCATACGCATCACGAGTATTACAGGAAGCAGAAATCAAATATGACACCTACGAAAAAGAAGCTCTAGCAATAATGTTCGCAATAAAAACATTTCGAAACTACATTTACGGGAATAAATTTACAATAGTTACAGATCATAAACCACTACTTTGGCTAAAAACAGCCGACAATAATACTAGTGTACAAAAATGGAGATTAAAATTATCGGACTACGAATACGATATAGTCTATAAACCAGGTAAGCAAAACGTGAATGCCGATGCATTATCGAGAAATCCGGTGGACAACGTACACGTGTCCGTTACAACAAGAGCGCAAGGAAAGAAAGATATCAGCAAAAACTCGGCAACCGCGAAAATTCCAAGTCAAGATAAAGTAGCAGACAATCATACCAAGGCCAAAAGGAAAAGGGGTAGACCAAGAAAGGAAGTTCAAGAACAATCAGGTCAAGAAACAACCGCAAACAGTAGCAGTAATGAAAGAACAGATAAAAACAAAAAAGATAACATAGAAAAACAAGAGCAAGGAAACATAATTTACACGAAAAACTCAATTCAGTTTAGAAACGATAACATAGTACAAATAATCACGCAACAAGACATACCTCTAGACAAAAACACCAACGCGTTAATAAAAACTAAAAATGTAAGAATAAACCCCAGTCTGTCCGAAAACGAAATTGAATTAATAGAAATAAATAATAAAAACCTCTTCATTTTATGTCTAAACATAGCATCATCGTCAGAAATAATAAAACAGAATTTGATAAAACTATTCAATATATTAAAAGATTTACTTATACGGAAAAACATAAAAATTTTCAGCATTTCAAAAGACATTAAAATACTAAATATAAACTGGAACGAAATAGAAGAAATAATAAAAAACACTTTCGATAAAACCGACATTAAAATAATAGTTTGCCTAAATAATATAGAATACGTAAAACCCGAGAACAGAGATAAAATATTTGACCAGTTCCACTTTACAAAACTAGGAGGTCATTCAGGTGTAAATAGAACATATAATAGAATAAAAGACAAATTCTTTTGGGAAAATCTAAAGCAAGATATTCAAAATAAAATTAAAAAATGCGAGGAATGTCAAAGAAACAAATTAAAAAGAATTAAAACTAGACAACCAATGGTAATAACAAACACACCAATGAAAACTTTCGATAAAATAGCAATGGACATCGTCGGTCCACTCAACGTCACAAAAAATAATAATAAATACATTTTAACCATACAAGACCAATTATCAAAATTTTTAGTAGCAGTACCTTTAAAAGATCAAACAGCAGAATCAGTCGCAGATGCTTTTGTAAAAAAATTTATATGCACTTTTGGCTCACCTAAAATAGTACTTACTGATAGAGGAACAAATTTCACTAGTAAAATCATGAAACAAGTTGCAAAAAGATTTAAATTCTCAAAAATCGAAACAACATCTTTTTCACCTCAATCAAACGGATCATTAGAAAGAGCACATCATCCACCTTGCGAATATTAAAAAAATGTTTCAACAAAAAAATGTGAATGGGATGAACTTCTAGAGCTAGCACAATTCAACGATAACACAAGCATTCATTCCAGTCACAAATTCACACCGCATGAACTGGTTTTCGCTTACCCAGCTAGGCTACCTTCGACCGAACCTCTAAAGAAATCAGAACAGTTACCTACACATAACGATTATCTGGAAAACCTAATAAAAAACATGAGAGACATAGCTACTATGGCACGCGAAAATCTAATAGACTCAAAAATGAAATCAAAAGAATACTACGATAGATTCATTAAACCGGTAGAATTTAAAATCGGAGACAAAGTATGGTTACTCAAAGAACCTAAACCGGGAAAATTAGAAAAAGATTGGTATTTAGGGCCATACGAAATACTAAAAATAGGTGATAATAATAATATAACAATCAATTACAAAGGAAAGCCAAAAACAGTTCACGCGAACAAATTAAGCATTCAGCAGCACAGGAAATAACATAAGCCTTCTTTCTAGGAAAAGAGCCGACAATGAAGTTAATTCTATTAATTTATATCAGCACATTCAAAATTAGCCAAGCAATAATCGGGTTTGATTGCGGCGCAACGAACCCGATCGTATCGACATACTCTTTACTGGACACCGGAGAATGCGACTTCCACCATGCAGACGTTAGCATAACCAACACAACAATACGACTCCTACAATTAGCGGAATTCAGAACGGCTCCAATCATACAATGCAAAATAGAGATCCAACGCACAATCTTCCGATGCGGAATGTTCAGCCACTTAGAACCAGTAGAAAACGCGATACAAGAATACCTTCTAGACATAAGCCATGAAAACTGTAAATCCATACACAACACCGGAATATTTAGATACGATAATTTTCACACAATCGCGAATTTAAAAGTAAACTCAACGAAATCCGTAGGAATAAGTCTAGCAGGAAATGCAATAGAGAGCTCGTGTACAGGAGCGTCCTATTCCGATAGCTACGGAACATGGAATAAAGTATATGTACAAGGTCTTATAAAAATTACATTAATAGAATACACCGCGCAAGTTAGCCTTAATAATGATAAATTACGCTTAGCATCAGGAACAATTTGTAAATTTTCGGATGAACACTGTATCGACATGGAAGGCGGACATACCTTCTGGTCAGCGCTACCGAGAGAAGATTGTCTTAAAACTAAATACGACGTATTATACCGAGGTCCGGTAACAAAACTAACAGCTAAAAATCGCGAAACATTATACACAATAGAAACAACCGACATCTCATTCGCGCTAGCAGCGAAAGGAAACGTCGAAACTTGCAATAGAATATTAACAAAAACCGAACACCCAAAATTAATTATATACGAAAGATCACAAAATAACATACTATTCGATAATGACGCGCAGCCATCAAAAGAAATATTAAATTTAGACATTCTCACTTACACTAATTCAAAATTCGTATATGTAGAAAAACACTTCAGAGCTCAAATACAAAATTTATATCTAGATATTTTAAGTGAAAAATGCAAACTAGAAAGAAAAACAATCTACAATTCTCTATCCATAGCCTCTATTTCACCAGACGAATTTGCGTACAATTTAATGGAAAAACCGGGATATATTGCTAGGATTGCAGGAGAGGTGGTACACATCATAAAATGCACGCCAAAGGAAGTGCAATTACTCCACACAGACAAATGCTATACACAGTTACCAGTAACCTCCGGAAACCAAACACGATTCCTGACACCAAAAACACATATATTAATGAAGTCAGGAACTCAGATAGAGTGTAACACAATCATTCCACAATATTACAAAATAAACAACAATTGGATAGCACTAACACCAACACCAAGACAAGCGCAAAATCCAGGAATTCTAAAACCTAACACAAATATTTCCTGGGAATACAAAGAAATAAATTCACTAGCATCAAGCGGAATTTATTCACAAGAAGACCTCCAAGAGCTCCAACAACACATCATGTTCCCCCTAGAAAAATCAGCTTTGCTGAACACAATAGCGAGGGGCATGCTAGGAGAAGAAAGTGTACAAGGAGGACTAATCAACAACCTATTTACAGAAAACACGCTATCCCACATCGCAGAAAATACGTGGAATAAATTGGTGGAAAAATTCATCAAATTCGGTTCAATTAGCTCTGCAGTAATAATGATCCTTATAATCATTCATATCTGCAAGCTAATAATTGACACAATTATAAGAGGATACACACTGCATACATTATATGGCTGGTCCCTACACCTATTGGCGGCCATCTTTAGTTCAATTACATACTTATTGGTGACATTAAAAAACAATAAAAACATCAAATAGCTCCCAAGACGAAAATGCCTAACGAAAAACGAAGACATCGAATTGAACGAAATAAAGATAGAGCAACCAAACAGCCTAAAATGGGGGATATCACCGCCTATCCCACAACGACCACCTGCACTCAGATCACCTACAATCAAACCACCCGAAATCAAACCACCACAACCAATAAAACAAGAAAGAATACAAGTCTTTGCGCTAGAAGCATGAAACTAAGTAAACGCAACGCAAGAGGGAACGCAAGGAATACGCATAAATAAACACACGCGAACTTTAAACAAAATAAAAATTTATTCAAAAATAAAAATGAAAAGTAACAAGATTTACAAAGTAGTAATATTGTTGGAGACCGGAGTTGCAGGAATCACGGTGCAACAAAGATACTTCCGTAAACTAGTTTATTGTAACAGACGTATTGATCGTACAGTTGACTCTGACAAAATGCGCTCGTTTCCCAAATTCTGCATCTATTTATATATTATGAGAATGGCAGTGTGGAAGGGTCAAAGAAAGGAAAGGACAAAGGTTGTAGGTGACTAACTGTAGAAGGCGAGGCAGGATGAGTACGAGGATGACTGATTGTTTATGGGAGATATAGGAGATAGGGAGTAAACGGAGTGACTGTAGATGTGATTTTTGTCCTTTGCAGGAGATAGGGAAGGTGGTATCCAACACCTCCCCCCTTTTAAGAAATTGAATGCGGCAGAATTCAATTCGTAGCTTAAGTTCTAACTTATGAACTATAATTTGCATGTCGTTAATCCTACATTACATACAAATTTGCATTTTCATGATCATATGCGTAGAACCTACATAATAATGTTTAATATTTATACAGACATCTGGGGAGGTACAAAATACATAAAAGATATATAAAGTGTATAATGGTGCGCTAAGTATATGATGTGATAATGTATAATTGGTGTAAGAATGAAAATGTAATAAATATATATAATTATAATCTAAACTGTGTGAAAGTGTACTAAAAATATAATTGGTATTATAATATAAATTGTCGACTATATATATATCTATATTTATATATACGTGTGTGTGTGTGTGTGTGTTATTCGATACAATTGTTTCATAAGGGAACAGTACTTTTTCTAGTTTTTATTCGATTTATCGGGGTAGTGTGTTGTGGCGAGGGAGGTCTGGAAGATTCTCTTCTCGGTTGGTACTGTACCTCCTCTCCTTCGGCGAGTTGGACCATTCCTCCCCTCGAATGGTAGGTGACTACATCTCTGGACGTCTCACGATATTCGCTCCGAATATCCGAGTCAAAGTTGCAGTTGATGAAGTTTTTTATTACAGGTGGCACGATTTCTCCATTCCTAGGATTCTTCGTAAAGCAGAAGAGTCGTTGGAGAAACTTGAAGCAGCCACACCAGCGACAACAGTTGAACCAAACTATTAAAACTACGATAGCGACTAAGATTGCTAACGCGATCGTGTACCAGTGTGTATGTTGAACAATAAATGGTTCATTTAATCTTTTGGTTAGAATTTGGTCGAATTCGTTTAGCTTTTTATTTGCATAACTAAACTCGGATAAATCTATATTTGTTAAGCGAACTGGCTTTAGTTCTGTAACTTCGGGCTTTGTGATATCCAAGTCAGTCACACAGCAATCGCTACCTGTTATACTGATAGTGGGTGCGTAATGTGTGACATTCTTCCTTGATTGCTTCGTTGGTTCCAGGCAATAGATATCCGTGTATCCTTTACATTGGCTTTCTAGCTTTAAAATACCTGTTTGATGCAAAACGACGTCCTCCATGTGCTCTTGGTTGTCCTTGCAAATAATTGTCAACGTAGTTGGTTTTTGTAACACATAAATCCAGTGGTTGTTACTTGTATATGACCACGTCTCGATAGCGGCCTTGATTGTTTTGGTATTGCAGTCCTCTGGTATCGTGGTTATGTGTTGAGACAGCAGTTGAACCTCGCAGGTTGGTCGTTCCGTTGATTTTCTGGTATGGATCTCCGTGCATACGTATTTCCCGTCCAGATACATTATGCAATTTGACAAATCTTGCAGGAAGGAGAATTGAGTTTTGGATTGGGAAATTATTAAGTATGGTTGACTAGGTATGATATAAGAAAATATGGATGTATTTTGATACTGTATAGGTAAAGGTAATAGATGGAATAGATCGAAATGAGTTGTTGTGGCCAGTGGAAAATTTAGCGCGAAAACGATGAGCTTATTAGCAAAAATTAGTTGTAGATTCATGATCTTGTAGAATATCGATATATTTTCAAAATTTGGGGTTGCCACTAATTCGTGTTCACCCTTGAACGCTTTCAACTCTTCGATTAGAATTTTCGGTGTTACAATTAGAGGTGAAATGATATTATGCCTTCCCAAATTGATCGCTTCTATATATTTGTCATGTTCAGATGAAATCCTGTTAGTTAGAGATAATAATGTGGCAATGTGTTGTTCTATTACTGACCTTAACTCTAGACGAGATAGAAATGAATTTGTCTCGATGGAGAACTTGTTGATACGCTTAACATTATCGTTCATCGTGTCTTCATTACTTTTTAGTGACGTTAGCGATTGATTAAAATTGCGAATTGTACTACTGATAATTTGAATTTGTGATTTTAGTAATGTTTGAGTCTCTCTATTGCCACTCAGTAACATATTAATGCTATTTGTATAATACCGGGCATCATCAGCATCTGGAGTGCCAAAGAGCCAATTTAATGCGTACGAGACGCCATTAATTAACCCGCGTCGCTTCCGAATGCTCGAACCCTGGCTAGATAATTGTTCGAGGATTTCGTGTTTATTATCGATATCTTCTAATCCTTCGCCTATAATTTTAAGGGTTTGCTCACAGTGATGATTGCGTTCAGAAGGATCTTTTAGTGACAAGGTACAAAGATTTTGTGATTTTATATAATGTGTTTGTAGGATTTTCCGTGCTTGTTTTAGATAAGTAATATTTATATGTGTTAGTAACATAAGCTTTGTATTGGATAGCTGGGCTATTCCCATCTTATCGTAAAATAAACCACTTGTATGGGAAAGAGGAGTATTGTTATACATTTGGCAGAGTACAGTGATGGGAAGTAGAAGGAATAGATAAGTTGTCGTCATCTGCAAAATAACGTTTCAGCTGATTAATATGGATTCTTTTCAATTTCTTGCCTATTTGGATTTCTACTGTTTGATTAGGATGAACGCGTGTTATCTTGTAGGGACCTTTGAAATTTGGAGATAGCTTTTTACTGTGACCAGGTTTAATTTGTTTTTGATATATACAAACAAGGTCGTTAATCTTAAAATCGATGGGGTTGATTCTCTTATCATAGTACTCTTTACTTTTCGTTTTGGATTCAATGATTTTATTTCTAGCTATCTCAAATGAGGTATTGAGTTTGTATTGTAACGATCGAATGTAGTCATCGTATGTGTAATGAAATTTCGGTTGTTGGGTAATGGATGAAGGTAAGTAGGGTTTGTTACCGAATAGTAATTCATGAGGAGTGTAATTGGTAGATTTGTGGATTGATGTATTGTAACTAAATATTGCGAACTGTATATATTCATCCCAATCTGTTTGGTTTGGTTTGATATAATGTTTTAAATAATCCTTTAGAGTTAGATGATACCTTTCGAGAGCACCATTTGACTGAGGATGATAAGGAGTGGTGGAGATGTGCTTAGTTTTAAAAAGTTTGCTCAAATTTTTTATTAACTCAGACATGAAATCAGAACCCTGATCCGATAGGAAGGTTTTTGGAATGCCGAAATGCATAAAGATTTTAGTTAAGGTTCTAGCGACAGTTTCGGCTTCGTGATTAGGTATTGCTTCTGCGATACAAAATTTCGTTAAATCGTCTTGGGCTGTTAGGATATATTTATTTCCTTGTTCTGTCAGCGGCAATGGTCCTACTATGTCGATAGCTAATCTCTCGAATGGTTTTTCGGCGGTAGTGGTTATTTCCATAGGTTGTTTGATTGGTTTAAAATTAGTTTTATTTATCTGACACGAGTGGCATTGTTTTATGTATTTCTTTATATCAGATTTCATACTTGGCCAATAATAAGATTCCTTGATTCTAGAGTATGTTCTATGAAATCCGCTGTGACCTGATAATTTGCTATCATGATTTTCTCTTAATATTTGTTCGATCTCTTGTTTTGTTTTTGGGGTGATTCTAGGGTTGGCGAGAAGAGTAATTTCGTTTTCCGGAAAGACGAATTTGAGCATTTCAGACAATAAAGGTACTTTAATATTTGTGTGTTTTTCTGGAAGAACTAAAGTGAATTTGCAATTGGCTATGACCGCCTTGAAATTCTGTAGTGTTAAGAAGATATTTTTGTATTCTAGCTTGTCAAAGTGGAGGTTCATAGGAAAGAGTAGATACACTGACTGATCATTGTTTTCGAGTTTATGTACTCCGTTGAATTCTGCTTTAATATTTGACACTTGAAAATTTGAAGTTATATACTCAGAATACTGATTAGTTTCATCAAGATCCTGTGACCAGAATAATACTATCGGATTCTTGACTTTGGCTAGAGACGACATTTCTTGCTCATACGTAATTATTTCCTGATTTTCGTAATGGAATTTTATAAAATCTAGATATGCCTCCGAATTCTGAATGGTAAAGTGTATTTGATTGTCCTTATTTAGCGGAAGTCGGGAGAGGCCGTCCGCATTGGAATTTATTCGACCAGGCTTGTATTTAATTTCGTACTGGTATTCATTCAAGCGTAGTCGCCATCTGACTAATTTTGACGTAGGGTTTTTACAATTAAAGAGCCATTGTAATGGCCTATGGTCACTGTAAATAGTGAACGTTCGTCCGTACAAATAAGGTCGAAAGTGTTCCACGGAGTTTATGACGGCTAGTAATTCTTTTTCAGTTGTGGAGTAGTTCTGCTCCGCTTTGTTTAATGTCCGAGAGTAATAGGCGACTGGCAAATCCTTTTCACCTGTCATTTGAGAGAGTACTGCTCCGATTCCAAAGTTTGATGCATCGCACGTTAATACGAACGGTTTCGAAAAATCTGGATATTGTAATAAGGGATTCTCTAACAATTTTTGTTTTAGCGTTTTAAAAGCAGCTTCTTGCTCATGAGACCACGCAAAGATTTGATCCTTCTTTAGCAACATAGTTAAAGGCTTCGCGATGGTTGAAAAGTCTGCGATGAATTTTCGATAATAACCGACCATTCCTAAAAACATTTTTATTTGTTTCACATTTCCCGGACGCGGCATGTCTCTAATTGCTTCGACTTTCTTTGGGTTCGGTTTTACCCCTTTATCGGAAATAACATGCCCTAGATACTCGCACGATTTTTTTAAAAACTCGCATTTGGTTGGCTGTAATTTTAAGTTATTTTCGCGTAATCGTGAAAAGACGTTCTTCAATTTCCTATTGTGATCTTCAAGATTAGAAGCATATATAATGATATCGTCTAAATATACAAAGCATTGACGGTTATTTAATCCAGTTAAAATATTGTTCATCATACGTTGAAATTGTGCGGGCGCGTTTTTTAACCCAAACGGCATACGCGTAAATTCGAAATGACCACTGGGCGTAGAAAATGCTGTTTTTGGCGAATCGCGGGAATTCATGGGAATTTGATGGTATCCGCTTGCAAGATCTAACGTCGTGAAATAAGTCGCGTGTCCCAATTGATCTAATATGTCTTCTATATTTGGAAGAGGGTACGCGTCACCTATAGTTTTGTCATTTAGCTTCCTATAGTCTATCACTATACGCCATTTACGTTCACCTGATGCATCAATTTTCTTTGGGACTACCCAAAGGGGACTAACCCAAGGGCTTGTTGAAGGTTTTATTATCCCTTGTTGTAGCATTGACTCTACCTGTTTGTCGACCTCTCGTTTATGGATTTCGGGGTATCTATAGCTTTTCACGTGTAAAGGCTGTTCATCTATTGTTTTGATTTCGTGAGTGCATGCCGTTGTTGCGGTTAGTTTATCGGTAGGCAAATGAAAGATATCATTGAATTCGTTGCAAATAGATTCCATAGCTCGTCGCTCTTCGGAATTCAAATGATCGAAGCGTAAATTTTCATGCAAGACACCTAATCGATTACTTAAATGATTATTTTCTTCTTCCGGGGTTAGCTGATAGATTCTTCCGTCTCGAGGTACGGGTTCTAAAGATAGTTCTGGAATAGGTATTACTTTCTTTAAATGAGATCTGTTTATTATGCTAATATATGATTGCTTCTGATTATATACCTTGACGATAGCATTAGGAATAAGTAATTTTTGTTCGGCATCGAGTACCTCTGAAGAAACAATTCCTTCAGCTAGATCATATGGGTTTTTTACTCTGATTGGAATAATGGTTTCAGTTCTTGGATTCAGTGTTACAGTGGATACAGAGGTTTGAGGTATATTAGAACCTAAAGGAATTGGAAAAGGAATCGATTGAATGCGTATAGTTAAAGGTTCGTAATCAATTTTGCACTTTAACGCGTGCAAGAAATCACTACCTAATAGACCATCAAAAGGAATGTTCGTGTTCGAATCGATCACGTGGAATTGCGCATTTATTTTCTTTTTTCGGATTTCTAATTCGATATTTGTTTGTCCCTTACTGGTTATTGGACAGTTGCGAGAGATTCCGTTCAGAGATATGGGATTTGGGTCGATTATATCGTAACCATTTAAACTAGAAGCTTTGATGAGAGAGATTGATGCACCCGAATCGACTAAAAGCTTTAATATTTTGTCCTCGGAATTAGAATGTTTTGATTCGAACAATACATAAATAAGTTCGCTATTATCAAAAGAACTTAGAATAGTTATATTAGGAACTTCTCGAATTGGGAATTGAGGTGATCTGGATCGTGAATCGGTGGAAACAGGGTTTGTTCGTTCGTTATCGGATTCGGAGGATTCGGTGATTGGCGTGTATCCCAAAAATTTTGTTGTTGGAAATTTACGTTTGACCTCTTAGGAGGACATGTACTAGAATTATGTGCAACAGGAGATTGAAATTGAACGTGACGTCTGGAATTGTTATATTCGCGTTTCCTACATTCACTTATTACATGCCCTATGTTTTTACAGTAATTACACTGTTTAACTGGTCCGATCTGAGAAGCATTGTTAGCTCTTTGATAGGAATTTGGAACGGAACCTTGACGATTTACCCAAGGAGCATTACCGATTCTTTGAGTGGAGCCTGATGCGAAATTCGGATGATTTTGATAAGAAGTATTATTAGTTCTTTGATAGAAATTTGAACTGGTATTTGGATAGTTTTGGTGAGAACTTCTACTAACGTTTTGATAATGAACAGGCTTAGGAGATTGGACAAATTGTGGTTTCCTATTGTTGGAAAAGCATTCATGCGTGGAGTGATTGGTTCTGTGGCAATTTTTACAGATTCGTGTAGGATATGTTAAACGCAATGCCTTCTCTTCGCCTATGGCAGCAGTAAAAGCTTGACTGATTGTTCTGAATTCGCGGTATCTTAACATCTGTGATATCTGAGGATGCGTGTGATAAATAAATCTGTTTAATGTTATGTCGTTTATCATAGCTAATCTACCTTGAAGTGTATCTTCTGCTAATTCACTAGAATGCAGGAGACCTAGGATTCTCGACGTTAATTCTTCTAACCTTTGATAAAACTGCGTAACATTTTCGTTGTATTCCTGCTTCATATTATTTAATTCCTCTAATAATTGATCTAAGCTTTTTCTATCTTGGTATAGGGTCAGTAAGAGATCAGCTACTTCAGGCCACGTAGTTAAATTGCAGTGAATGTCCACTTGCTCTCGCGCTTTGCCTATGATTTTACTTTTTGTGTAACTTAGAAGCGGTCGATGTTGAAAAGGTTGGGATAATTCAAAAGCAGCATCTACTTGTTTAATAAAACTACGTAATTTGTATCTGTCGCCATCAAACGTATCTGGGATTAATTTAACTAAAAATTCTAGCGAAAGAATCTGTGGTCGTTCATTTGTTGTTATATCGTTTTCAGTCATCGTACTGGCGCGTTCGTTTAAATATAATAAATGATTAGAAAATAAGAATGAGATATGGTAAGAATATTGAAGAATATACAAGATTTAGAATTGGATTTAGGAATTGAGTTTAGGAGTTGAGTTACAAGATTGTCGCAAGCAGAGTATCTTCAAACGGTACTTACGATGTTTATACGTTGTATCAACGCTGACAATAGTTGCACGTAGTTCTCGATGTTGCTACTGGACCGTGGTTCACTTCCTTGATCCCGATTCTCTTCTTTGTTGGCCCCAATTCAAACGATTGAAATCGTTCCTTCACGTTCAGTACGGAAATAATAATTCCGTCCTATGACTGAATGCGTGAATGATGGACCATCCCACTTCTGACACCAAAATTATGTTGGAGACCGGAGTTGCAGGAATCACGGTGCAACAAAGATACTTCCGTAAACTAGTTTATTGTAACAGACGTATTGATCGTACAGTTGACTCTGACAAAATGCGCCCGTTTCCCAAATTCTGCATCTATTTATATATTATGAGAATGGCAGTGTGGAAGGGTCAAAGAAAGGAAAGGACAAAGGTTGTAGGTGACTAACTGTAGAAGGAGAGGCAGGATGAGTACGAGGATGACTGATTGTTTATGGGAGATATAGGAGATAGGGAGTAAACGGAGTGACTGTAGATGTGATTTTTGTCCTTTGCAGGAGATAGGGAAGGTGGTATCCAACAATATACAATAAAAATCTTACAATAAAGGTTAACTAAAAATACGATTGGAAAGGGAAAGGAAGTGAAGGACTTATGAAATAACAATACACGGACCAAAAATAAGATTTTAAAAAAATGAAAGTTTATTCAAAAAAAATATATAATAAAACAAAAATTTTTTTTTCCCGCTTAAAAAGGAATACAACCAAAAAAGATATATAAATTTAAGGAAAAACAATTTTTTTTCTCTTCTTTTCTCTCTTATCTCCTAGAGGGCAACGTGGGCAGCGTGGACAGCATTGGCCGCGTCTACTTCTCCTCAAAGAGAGGGACAATCTCGAGGACACGATCCTCGTCCCAGTCTAATAGCTCCTCCAAAAACCGGCCGAACTCCTTACGGAACTCCTGAACCGCCCGCCGGTACGCCACATCGATCATTCCTGGATAGCACCGGAAACGGCCATCAGTACGCTGAATGGAAAACAAAGAAAACAATATAAAACAAACAAACAAAGAAACAAACAAACAAACAAACAGACATTTAAAAAAAACCACTTACCCAGGCGGCAAACAGTTCGTTCTTTGGTTTGGAAAGGTCCATCGCAACGGTCTTGCCACGCAGATAGGCGGAATACATGAAGCTCAAAAATATTTTATTCGAAATGGCGATACTGCCCGATCAACGGATATATATATCAAATACCCCACCAGGTGCACAAAATTTCCAAGTAAAACACAAGACATTAAACCGATGAAGCACTCAATAATACTCGGAACCAGCGCATGCAAAACATCGCTGTCTCAGCGCATACCCGCCACAATAGAGGATCTAAGAATTTCCAATTTCATTCTAGAAACCTTGAATTTAAAAGTTAATAAAGAAGCCCAGAAGTGTCGGTCTACAATATTATTCAGTACACGCACTATATGTAGTTCCGCTACGCACCCCTACCGCCTCAATCTCAGCGGGGAGGGAAGTAAATGGCCGTCCGAAAACCATTTACTCTTTGTAACATACCGATTCGCAAACGCAAAGAAATACTAGCAAAAAAAAATGTTTACCCAGCGCAACAAATTCACACCAACTAACAAATATTGTAATTACACTCACCTTAAAATTGTAAAACTCATCTAACTCATAAAACCGCAAACTATGAATTTGGATAACACAATCGCTCAAAGGAAATTTTCTCTCCAAATTTATTTGTTGATATCGTAACGATATGCAACAATCTAGGCGGCCATGTGTCATGTCCTGTGACGCATTCTTTAAACCGCTATTTCGCCACCCAAATTCTTTAAACTTATATTTCGCTATACAGATTCTTTAAACTTATATTTCGCGATACAAATTCTTTAAACTTCTATTGCACCATCCAAATTCATCGCTCCGCAAAAATTCTGAGTGAACAACTCAGCCGGGTCGTCGTACGGCGAGAACGCTGACGATCCGAACGAGGTGGTTCACCCGAATTGCCAAATCAAAAGTCGACCTCATTAATCAATATACAATAACGCGACCAAGCCGCCCGCGTTCAGACAAATTATACTACAGAAACAGTACAGACCAATTATAGTACAGAAACAGTATCAGATCGAATTTAGTGCATAAACAGTCCAGATCAATTATAATACAGAACCAGTATAAGTTAGTGCAGACTCAAAAGTCATCGTGACCTGATCACTTCCGTAAAATTCGTTCAGAACCGGCCAGTCCGTTAACGCGAATCCGGATTTAATTCTAACACGCGTACAGAAATCCGCAAAATACGACTCTGCTACGGGACCCAGAGACCCGACAGAGCAACTCGTCATTTGTAAAACACGCGCAAGTTAAGAACTGTACGTAAAACCAATAAACATTTGTTGTGCTCGGAAGTGTGTGAACTTCAATTAAACGTCTACCCTACTGTCTCCAATCGCCAGGACGACTTATTTCTACAGGTATCCTCGCCCAGCGAAAGGTAAGTAAGAACCTCTACCTAGCTAACAACTTAGATTCAATCATACAAAAAAATACGCGGAGAACTCAGTGAGAGGGAGAACTTCGCGATATTACACCCGTTACAACACAGTTACCGTCCGTAGAACCATCCATCGTACAGCCGCGCAATCCTAGGAATCCATACTTACCACCAAACCTATCATCAAAAATAAGTCTGATATACAACACTATTCGCGAAGGTAAAGGTAATTATACTGAAAGTAAGAGGTAACAAATAAAACTTCGAGACGGGGCAAAGTCAAGAATAAATTTATTAATAAGTAAGTCAAAGCTACGATTATCATTTATGATATAAATCACTTATGTTTGTGAATAAACTGAAATAAAATATATGAATATAAATATGAATATGCATATGAATATAAATATAAACATAATTATGAATACGAACTATAAAAGAAAGTGAACCAACCATAAAGCTAAATTAATAACAATTATGAAATAAATCAACCCGTATAAAACCCGCAGACTGCGCGGAGTGCAGGACACACTGCGCTAGCACATTATCGCGGTGCAGAAAACAAATTGTGCAAAAGTACCGAAAATAAAGGAAACCAACCGCCAAGGAAAGAGAGGCCGAATAAATAAATAAGCCAAATAAAACAAATAACATAAGACACTTAACCAAATAAATCAAAATGAAAATGAAAATCAAAAATCAAGATCAGAATAAAAATAAAAATCAAACAGCGCATGTAACGACGCATGTAATCAAGCAAATCTCATACAACCAATCAAGCACACAATTAAATAGTATTAACTAATACTAATTTACGGGATGTTACGTCCCTAGGTATAACCCATTTTCGTCTTTCGCCATTCCAATGAGGTCTTGCTCTGGAATCCGCGAAACATCAGCGTTTTCTCGCTTAACGACGGCCGCGATACGAAATCAGGGAACTCGCGGAATGCGATGGCGAAAACCCTTTGCTTGCAGGTTTTCGCAAGCAAAGAGCGTGACCTACTCCCCTTTTGGGAGTATAAGTTATCGGTGCAACGCAAGTGCGCCAGTTCCGTGATAGCGTAAACCAGAGACGAAGTTCTGCTCGTCCGTGATCCGCGTTTTGGCTACCTCGAAACCAGGAGGATCGTCAACGACGTGCTCGGCCTACGGTTCAACACCAGTGTATCCCCGAGGTCTGAGGATCCAGGCCCGTAATAGGACAAGTTCCAGGAGTGCACCCGTGTGCTGTGCAGGACCACCACCAACCGCTTGCATCCTCCAAGGTCGAGTTGTAGCCCACGCGCCGCGAGTCTAGCGTTTTGTCGAATCCGCGAGTTAAGCGTAAAGTGAGACCTCGAGTGTAAGTGACCGACGCGTGCAAGGAAAGCGTTTGTTGACGACACCCGAAGACAACGAAGGGTATGTAATAGATAGCAATTAAAATATATATACAAGTTCAAACAACCACAATCGCGTATCAAGATCATTCGATTCCCATCCTATCTCCCTTAACCCCTGAAAGGTAGGTCAAGGTGCGCCTTAGCGCTTTAAGCGGCAGAACCCGTAGATCATATTTAGCGTATAATAAACGCCCCGTAAAACGGGACGTAACAGGGATAAAATAAAAAATAAAATAAAATAAATCAAATCAAAATAAGATTAGATCAATTAACAGGGAAGGAATAGGATGTGAGCCCAGCATAATGCATGACATAATGAATAAATAAATAAATAATATAACAACGCGATCAAGAAAATCGCAAAATTTAAACATTATACTGCCGTGCCGTTTAGAAAGAATTGAATTCGCCTCAAACTCTTCCCTGCACATCCCTGCATGAGAAATCCTCGGAACCTCGAAACCCTTGACAAGGATGTACAAGGTCGAGGAGGAATGAAAATTAACAAATAAATGTGTAAGATAAATGAAATATATAAGACAATACTTATAATCGATCAAACCATAATTATAAGTACATGAATTATGCAGGCCCACCAAGAAGGTTGAATCATCCAAATAACTAAATTTAAAATAAAATACAGATAAAATACAAATACAAAGCAATAAGAAAAATAATGAAATAAAATAAACGTAAAGTAGAATAGGCCATAGAAAAGTCAAATTCAGAGATGAGATGACGGATGACAAATTATTTACAGAAACATAACCCTAAAGTGTCAGAGCCACCAAGTGTCAAACCAGTATGCAAGGACTTGTTAAAAGTAGCAAATTAGCAGTTAAGAGAGCTGAATTGTAACTGAAAATGAAAAAGGGAAGAAAAGAAGGGAAACAGGGTAAGATAATAACATACTATAAAATAGCAGGAATAGCCCATCCTGATGACATGGATATTAATTTTACAGGAACAGCACACCGTCACATCATCAGAAAGAACCTTACAATTACCAGAGAGACACGTCGTGCATGAGTTGAATTAAAGAATATTAAAGAAGAATGAGAATAATATGAAAATGTCCAAGGAATATCAAGGACGTACAGGCAACAAATCAAGAATCAAGAAATCAAGAAGGCGATAATGAAATAAAATAAAATAGCGATAAACAGTGATGGCGTGGCACAGATAAAGTATAAAAATATAAACCGAATGGAGGAAACCATAAATAAGTACATTAAACATATTAATACCATCCACGACACTCCGTACCATCATGAAGATCAAAATAAGCTACATCATATCAATTACTTTAATTCAATTCAATTCAGAGTGAAGAACAAATGAGAGAATGAAAGAATGAGCGACAGAACAGTAAAGTAGTTAATTAAAGATATTAAAGAAGAATGAGGTAAATAATAAGACATAAATTATAAATTGAAGGCCGTAACCAGCAACATAATGTAAAATAACGTAATGTAACGTAAAGCAGTGTAATGCAATGTAATGTAATGTAGAGTAATGTAATGTGAAGAAAATGAATATAATGTAAAGAATATGAAATGTAATGTAATAAAATAGAATACAAAATACAGAAATTGAACTGAACGTATACCATAACCGTAAAGATTATCATCCCAATTACCCTATTTCTTAATCAAAGCAGATTATAAGTCAGATTATAAATGATAAATAATAAATGATCATGTCACTGCAAATGCAAGAAGAACCGCTTATTGGATGACATATCAAGATAATAACTAAAGCGACAAAACAAATCATCATTAACTGCGTAGTTCAAATAGAAACTAGAAAGTAAAAAGTAGAAACTGATCACCATAGGAGGTATCGAGATAGAATAAATAAAACAACAAAATCAAATCAAATATAAAGAGCGTAGCTAAATTAAACACCACATCATTGTACAATCGAACAAGTAAGTCTGATATGAAACATTCAATCCACTATCAATCAATTGTGAATAAATTATGAATAGACATTTGCACAGACAAAACCATTCATCATCACAGAAAGAACAATAAATCAAATCTACTGGCCTTGATCAATCAAAATAAAAATAAATAAATAAACAATAAATAATGAATGAATATTGAAGGGACCCAACAGTTGAAAAGATTGTGAAATTATAAATTATAAATTAAGGAATCAAGAAAATAAAGAAACTGTAAAGTGTAATGTGTAAGCAAAATAACCAGCACAATATACTGTGATATAAAACAAATAAAAGAAGAATCAGGTCCGTGGAACCTAACCTAACCAAACCTAACCTAACCTAACCTAACCTAACCTAACCTTTCTTTTTTTTATATTTTGACAGCAAGAAAATACATTTACGTAAGCGAGGAACCCGTCGGGTTAGGAGGGGTCTCGGGCAGGGTGGGACTCAAAGGTACATACCAAAACAAGTTTCCCTGAGTTGGATCGTTACAGTACCCCACTAAAAACTTGCTCCGTATCGGTCACAGATACCTCCGGCAACCCCAGAGGGCTTTAATGGAGAGCATTCTGTGTAGCCACGATGTTGCTTACACATCGACCGACTCGGACGAACTAAAGGCGTTCAGTCGTCCAAGAACGTCGCGGGTAAGCCCCAGCGCACCTCCGCTTATAACGTAGGCTATTTTGACCGACGGTGATTTCATTTAGCCACAGAAGGTATAGAGTGCGTTGGTGGACACTCTATAGCCGCTGTGCGTACACACCGCCGGAACTGTGCATTATCCTTGCAGAATTATTTTTCCCTACCCGTATGTTTCCGCAGGAGATGTGTAGGATTGAGCTGGGCCGCTTGGTCACCAGAGGCCGCAACACACATTTGGACGAGCTAAGCCTCTCGATGGGTGGATCTCAGCCTGGGAGAGGTCGCGAAAACGAAGGAGTGCTCGCATGAATGCGAGAGAGAGGAGGGCCCGAGCCGCCTGGACACCAGCGACCGCTTCACACATTTGGGTGAGCTAAGCCTCTCGATGGGCGGATTTCGGGCCTGGAATTGGTTACGCGCACTGAGGAATGCACGCATGATAACGAGCGAAAGGAAGTCTTCGGTTGCCTGGACACCATCGACCGCAACACACATTTGGGTGAGCTAAATCTCTCGATGGGCGAATTCCGGGCGTGGGAGAGAACGCGTAAAATTTTTCGAACGAAGGAATGCTCATGCGAGAGCACGCGGTAGCGCCCGGAACGCTCGTGTCGTTTGTCACATGCATTCATCCATCCATTCAGTTCATTCAGTTCTATACTACACGGATGTGAGGGTACCGTAAGCGGGATGCTACGTATAGTACGTATGCAATCGGAGAATCTGAGAAGAAGAGCGGGCACGATCGAGAGTCGGCCGGCGAGAGGAAGTGTCAGGCCGGCCGGTCTCGATCCACTGCCCGGCAGTTACAGCGAGAGCGAAAGATCGAGCTCGGGATGCTGTGAAGAGCGAGCGCGAGAGATGGGATCAAAGAAGAAGCCGCGGGTCGGAATCCGGGAGAGAGCCGAGACACGAGCGTAATGCGTCCGAGATTAGAGGTCACTGATTGGGGATCGCGCATCATGTTAATGCGATTTTAATTGAATTTAATTAAATTGATGTAAGGAAATTTAAAATGTAATAAAATTCAAAATTTATCAAAATCTATAATTTACAGAAAACTAGAATTGATGTTTCGTGTTTGAAGAACCACATTAATATTATAATTAAGAATTCATACGAACCAAAACTTTGAATTTTAAATTTGTCATGAAAATTAATTTTAAAGGTAATTAAATACAATTTTCGCGAAAGAAAGTTGGTGCAGATTGCTTTCAAGATTAATTGTCGGAGAGAGAGGTAGATGTTCGGGAAATGTAGCATGTATTAAAATTGGATTTTCGAAATTTGAATTTTAGATTAGGCACGAAAGCTAGCAGTTTTAAGGGGGTAGACACAGTACGTGACGTCACCGATTCGGGACGTCGATATTACAGTAGTTTTTTCGTTGGGCCTGGTGGAGCCACTTGCGTGTTTTGTTACGAACTTGAAAGGTTTAATTCTCAGCTAGCGTGCGCGCAACACGATCTAGGAAGGCAACAGCGCCTCAAGTATTTTTACAAACACATTCAAACGCTCATCTCGCCAGAGGCATCGCCACGATACGCCTGAAGAACGAAAGCGAAACATTGGCGCGCGTTTAGAATGAGATGTACGGTGATCATGCTATCTTTCTTTCAACCCAAATGATAGAATTGTCAGGCTCCGATAAATTCTGACTGACCAAACGCGTGGATTTTACATAGCACACCGTAGCACTCCTCGCTGCTGAAAAATATATGCCTGCTCCGAAGGAACGGGCAATCTGAGAATTATTTTTAGAAGAAGTTATTAACTTTTTAAAATAAATGTTTTTTAATTAATAAAAGTATACAGGATACGTCATGCAATTGGGACGGGTTATATCTTGAATTTGGTAAGAGATAGGAAAAAGCTGTTTATGTAAAAGTTCAATGGTATGATAATGTATATTTTTCTGTGATTTCATTTTCTTCGTGAATGCAACGATGCACTCAAAAAATGCAAATCCACTTTTTATTTAAATGGAATTGCATTTTTTTTTACTTGTGTCAACTCCTTGAAACATTCTGCATAAAAAAGTAATATGGTACTATTAGAACTAATAAATGGAGGGACCTCGCGTCTGTACAGTAAAAGTTGAATTTGTGCAACAATTCATATATTCAGCAGAGGTGTCGAATCTCGGATTATATGCGATAGCCAGCCAAGCGTGAACGTAGAAAGGGACAGACAGTGGAGGTGAGAGCGAGAGGTCCAATGATCAAAGGAAAGAGCCGAAACATACCGGTGTGACTAATACTAAATCAATTATGAAACTTTTTTATTTTTGACTTTTTTTAACCGAAATTTTTACTAGCGCATTGGTGAAATTTCTCTGATTAAAATGATACCAAACACGATATACAGTAATGTCTCTCACATTGCCCATACTGACGGACGCCTCACATTGTCCCTACGCTGTTTCTACGCTTATGTATACATCACCTCTGCGCCTATGTTATCTCAATGGAAGTCAAACGTGTGATGTATGTAATGTGACACGCGACGCGGTCCTTTTGATGAGAGTTCGAGCCTTAGTAATTTATAATGAAGGAATATAACTTTTTTAATTTCACTTTTTTCTATTTACAAATTTTTTTAACATATTGGCAAGATTTTTACGATTAAAATGAGACCAAACACGATATAATTCGGACTAAATTTATTTATGAAGGCTTATTAAATAACTCACATGTGTAAACATGTATTATATGTTATACATCAATATATTTTATAAATCAAACGTTGGGTGTACCACCGCATTGTCCCTAAAACGTAGGCTGTACCACCGCATTGTCCCTAAAACGTAGACTGTACCACCGCATTGTCCCTAAAACGTAGGCTGTACCACCGTATTGTCCCTCGAATGTAAGCTTTTTCCACATTATCCAGACACAAGTTACGTATTCAACAGATAATATGTACAAATATTTTGTGTATTTTTTCTAGAAATCCGCTCTTGTAATTCATTTAAAGCAATGATGAAATGAATTACCTAATAGGTATTGATAAGTAAACGTGATCCAAATTATATTGTGTTTGGTCTCATTTTAATCGCAAAAGTCTCACCAATATGATAAAAGTAATTGCATATTAAAAAAGTTAAAAATAAAAAATTTTATATGTAGTACTGGTTTTTAAATCTTTCATTTGCCCGACTCTAATTCTGTCTTTCTCTTTTATTCGCTGTCCTTTTCTTTGTTCGGCAAACTACAAAGGCGAACTGCGAGGCTGGAAAAACGATTCTAGTCTTCCCAAGTTGCCCACTTTCGATTCCTACCTAACGGGCAATGTGAGAGAGATTACTGCAGTTTGAATGAGGCGAGGTTTGCTATGGGGCGCTGTGAAAAATCCAGGCGGACGGCAGTCAAATCTTAGAGAAAAAGGACAATCTCAACATGCAGAATGAGAGAAGGACAGGATGACTGTAGTGCGTCTCACTCAGCGTTCGTGCGTTGTTGCCTTTTTCGCTTGCCTTCGCAGCACAGTTCGAGTGACGTAATCAAGCTGACGCTTGATTCTGGCTACGATTCCAGATCGGCAGCCTTTCTACTTAGACGCCACCTTATAACTACTAGCTGAACTAAATTTGTCATGTAACTTGCTCTGTAGTATCCAGATAATGGCGGAACTCGTCTTTGGAAATGCTTTTACGGGAATACACTTTTCGTCCTTATATGAGAAGATTTTGATCTAAATAAGGGTTCATTCGAAAGAGGAAGGTTCAATGCATGGCGGTCTGGTCACCGTTTGAGTCACAGAACTGTTTTAGTGACCTAAAAAATACTTGGAATCTGCGAATGTATTTTGTCGATTCTTCCTCTACTTTGGACACTCATATTATTAAATATCGACACAATCTCGTTGAACCATGACCAGACCGCCCTGCATTGGACATTCCTCTTTCGAATGAGCCCTCACCCAGCCCGAAATCTTCTCATATAAGGACGAAAAGTGTATTCCCGTAAACCCCTTTTTAGGTCCATTTTTGCCGGTAATGTCACCTCGCTGCATTACCCGTGTCTACCCCCTTAAGTGCCTCGTTGGGCGGGTGGGAGGCGCGTACTAACGGGTGATGAACGGATTACGTCACCCGCTCGGAGGTAGCTGCCGAAACTGGGTCAATGGATCAGCCGTCGGTCGGTGTCCAAAGGGGGTGCGAACGAACCGTGTTCGTGTACAAAGGGTCCGATACTGCCGATCTGAAGGGGCTTCGCGCGCGATTCCTTTTTAGTCGCCTTTTACGACAAGCCAAGGAGGCTGGAGATGTATTCTGTAACCCCCCCCCCGATGGGATGTAGTCTTCCACAGTAAATGTGTTAGAGCTAGAAGTTTCCAGGATTTAAGATTAGTGACAAATTAAGCTTTATGATTTGGGGTTGTGAAATTGTGTTGATGTTAGACTTGAGACCCGGGAGGAGTTCTGGATTTGGATGTTAAATTGAATTTAAATTGAGGGTAGAGTTGATCGCGGGAATCGTAGTCTAAAACTAATTAAATATAATTTGTGCGGATGCGATGTGGATGAATAAATGCTCGTTATCTTAGAATTGAAGTTATGGGGAGGCTAAAATGGGTGATCAAGAAGATGAATTGTACTTGAAATTAAGGGGGTTCTGAGAATCTTGAATTAAGATAACATAACACATAGAAGCTGAAAGTTTAAAAGTAAAAGCAGATGTGTACAGTAAGAATGGGTGTGGATCCTGAGCAGAATGTAAAAGGTGAAAATAATGGAGAAATAAAAACATAAATGAAGAAATAAATGGAGGAATAGGGAAAAAGGACGGTAGAGAACAACAAAAAACAGCCGGAAACAGCTGTAAGCGGAAAGTTTGTAAGGCGGCATACGGTACATTTGGAGTTAAGCTGTACCAGATGTCGGGTAGGGTAGGCGATAAAGTAGGTGATGGGTAATAAACGGGCAATGAGGAGCAAGGCGCTAAAGGGGGCGACGTAGGGTAAAAGCGGTGCGAGTTCGCAAGGAATAATAGAGTAATAGAGTGAAAGTACAGTGAAGCAGTAAAGCAAAGTACGGCAGTAGCATAAACTAGGAGGCCTGCTCGAGCGACCAGAAGGAGACAAAGGAGAATGGAAACAATAAGGAAAATAAAGAAGTCGGAGTTTTATTGTTCACGTGAAGCGTAGCTGACAAAAAATAAATATGCAGGGGCACGCTGACGGGCGCGGGAGTCATGTCGGAAAAGTACCCGTGCCTGACTATCAAGGTGTAGTGGGTGTGCAGGAGATGCCGCATGGAGGGAGCTACATATTCGCGTACAGCAGGAGGGTCCAAAAAAACAGAGTAGATAGGGTCATTGTTCGTCGAAAGTCGGCCAGCAAGAGGAAGAATCGGGCCGATCGATCTCGCTCCACTGCCCAGCAGGTACAGCAAGAGGGAAAGATCAAGCACGGGATGCCGCAAAGAACGATATATAATGCGTCCGAGATTCGAGGGCGCTAATTGGAGATCGTACGCCGCAGAAAATGCGATTTAAATTAAATTTGATTAAATTGATTAAGATGTAATTTGAAAAATGTAATAGAGTTCATAGTTCAACAAAATCTAAAATTGGCAGGAAACTAGAATTGGTGATCCGCAGTTGAAGACCGCGATAATATTATAATTGAGAGTTGATACGGGTCAAACCTTGAATTTTAAACTTATCATTAAATACGGTGGTAATTAGATACAATTTCCGCGAGAGAAAGTTGGTGCGGATTGCTTTCAAAATTTGTTTACAGAGAGAGATGTAGGTGTTCGGAAAAAGGAGCATATCTTAGAATTGTGTTATCAAGATTGGAATTTAAGAGTAGACGTGAGAGCTAGAAGTATTAGGGCGCCTCGTCAGGCGGGTGAGAGGCACGTACAAGCAGGTGATGAGCGGATTACGTCACCCACTCGCAGGTAGCGGCCGGAACCGGGTCAACGAGGCACCCATCGGCCGGTGTCCGAAGGGATGCGAACGGGACTCATCCGTGCATGTCGGCTTGTTGCTGCCTATCTAGAGGGTCTAAACGCGCGGTGCCTTTTAAGTCGCCTTTGATGACAGGCTTGGGAGGCTGGAGACGTATTCTGTAACCCCCGCCTCCAGGGGAGACTTGATACTATACTTCCACAGCAAATAGGATCTGATATAATCGAAAGTCTGGTTTATGCTTTATTAAGTCAACACCCTTGACCGTTATTGATCAGTGAGTGCAATTGATTTAATTGTAATTTATTCACGGTATTAATGTTGACTTGATTAGGTCCTTTCGTCGAAGGCTTGGTAAGTTTTGGGTTGCCGGGCTTTGTTGAAGACGACCACGAGACCCCTGCTTCGATCGAGGGGTGGCGAGAAAGCGAGGGGAGTGTGACGAAGCGCGTGTCTCGAAAGCGCGGTTCAAGGGTGAGGGACTACCTCTCGCAGGTTCCCCCAGCCACGATTGCCGGCCGCTCTGGATATAAATTGGGGCACCTCGTACGGGCCTTCATTTAGTACATTCCTAACTGGGGAAGTCGCTAGTTCGCGCTGTTTGTGGCGCTCCGAATCGAAGCTTGGAGCAATACGCGTGTGTCGATACGTGCGCCGTGGTGCAGTGAGGGGTTATTGTGCATAACTAAGCGCAGCAGATCAGCACAGCACACCACAGCACATTGCTCATCCTCGCAGCGAAAAGGACCCGCTGTCGCCGACAACGCCCACGCGCCAACGCGTCTATAGCAGAGGCGGGTGAAGAAGAAGAGGAAGGAGGAGTGAAACAGAGGAAGAGCGACGCAGTCGATCACTATCAGTCGTCCTACGACAAGCATTACTGAGGAAGTAAGTATTGAGTGATCATTTGTCGATTAACGTTTATCGCCCCATCCTTGTTTGTTCAGCCTGCCCGTTTAAACACTACTATTGTTGCTGATGTTGGTGTTAGTTCCGTTGCCGTTGCTCCTATTAATACCTAGCTGGTTAGTCCTTGATTGTCAACCATGCTGGATATTGGCCGAATGCCGACTGTAAATAGCTGTTCTGTTTGCCGGTGTTCTGATACTAATTGCGTAGTTCTATCCTTACTCTTGATGAAGTTGATTGAATTAGTTCGATCTTGACTAGCTTAATTAATTAAATATATTCAGTTAAATCCTGGCTTGGCTTGACTTCGCTTCACGTTGTCGAGTGGTTCCATGACTTGTTTCTAAGTCGGGTCAGGTCAGCCCGCTGTCCCGCTTCATCCTTGGATTGGGTTGCGTGAGTTGAATTAAGCTGATACGACAGGGCGGAGAGGGAGGGCGATGCACGCAGATTGATGCGAGTCAGTTGAAACAATCCCTTCCGTGCTACAGTTGTTCCCTTTTCTCCCCCTCTTTTCCCCTTTTTTTCCCTTCTCTTTTTCCTTCCTTTCTCTTATTCTCTTTCCCTTCCTTTCTTTTCCCCCTTTTGATTCAGATTTAAGTTATAGATCATGTCATTTGCTTCGCTTTCAGAACCCATGTTACTCATTGTTTGCTGTGGTTTAGGATCCTTGTACCGTGAGGGTCATAACCGGGGTTGTCATTGCCGTGACAAGTCGCAGTAAGTGTTGATCACTGCCATGTCAGTTCAGTTCGACTTAAATGTAGATCCTTGTACTTAAGAGTGCCCGTTTCCTTTTGTTCCGAAAGCTACGTTACTGTGCTGCTAAATCTCCGAGCCGAAGAAGAAAGAGAAGAGGAAAACATGTCTGCGTTCAGCGTACTGCAGATCAATTTAAACAGATGCCGCGCGGCACAGGATCTCTTGTGGCAGGCCGTGAACGAGTTTCGCGCGGATATAGTCGTCATCAGTGAGCCGTTTAATCCTCATCCGGTTTGGCATCAGGACAGGAGCAGCTCAGCCTGCGTGTGGTATACGAATCGTCCGAGCTGCGACATGAGGGTGACTAGAAAGGTGTTTGAGACAGCCGGATGCGTGGCATTGGAGACTCGCGAGTTTGTGATAGTGAGTTGTTACTTCTCACCATCACTGACTATAGAAAGCTTTGAAGGTCAATTACGGGGTCTTGCGACATGTATGTCAAGTGTTTGGGAACCGATTATAATCGCCGGGGATTTCAATACCCGCTCTCCGCACTGGGGATCAGATCGCGTGGATTCACGCGGTCACCGTATGATGAATTTGATCGAGCAAGCAGGGCTGATGCCCGTGGCAAGTCAAGGAGGCCTGTCATTCGAGCGTGGTGGCGTGGGTTCTCGAATCGATGCCCTTGCGTGTAGCCGCAGCCTCCACGGTCGAATATCTAGGTCCACAGTGTCCACGCGCTATTCGGGGTCGGATCACCGCTATCTTATCCTTATATCTTATCTACGATTTGGTGGTTACTTTGATGGTCGATAATCATTATGGTATGGACTAGGGAATTCGAACACTAGGTATCTATGTTCTTTATGGTTTATGGTCGCGCTCTTTATTTTACTTCGCCCGGTTTTCTATCTTAGTTGACGTTGACATGGTCATCGGTCATCTATGATGTGATGTGATACGAAGTGTTAAGTGATAAGTGTCAATTGAACTGAATTAATTAATTAATTGAATTGAATTTATTGAAATTATTGAATTTTGAATTTTCTAATTTAAATTTTGTATTTATTCGTGCGGATGTGATTGTTGTGACAGTGCGCGTACTAATGTGCTACGCTCGGAGGTATTGTATTGTAGTGTAATTGCAGTGTATTTGTTAATGTGGTATCATTAGCTCCGTTTTGTGCATTTTATGTATTCGGTGCATTTATATTACTTACTATTATATATTATATATTGTATGCTGTATTATGTTATATTATATTATGTTATATTGTATTATGTTATAATATTGTATTATAGTATTGTTATTGTATTGTATTATACCATGATCATATTGTATTATTTTATTTATGTTATTAATATTATTACATCCAAGCTACGTTCAATCTACGTTCAATTGCGTTCAGCCAGCGTTCAATCTGTGACCATTTTAGGCATTGAATATATTATATGTTATATTATAATATTATTATTTTAGACCTTGGATTGTGTCCAGTTATTCAGCTATATTAGTTAGCTATGTTAGGCTATACTTAACCAGTATTCTGTATTAAATTGTATTGTATTGCATTATTATTATATAACTTCCTAACTTTCTATTCCATTATATTATTATAATTGAGTAAGTAAATGTACAGAGTAATTAACAATGGCATATGGCATATCGAATTGCATTGAATTAAATTACTTGATACAGATTATTAATATGTGTCTGCTTTATTTTACCTGCTGTGATTATAGTTGTGGTTATATCTGTGATGATTATATATGCGATTATATTTGCGGTTATATTTATTTGACTTAGTTTAATGGGTCTTGTATTATGGAATTTAGAAGTGTTTATCTGGATTGGATGGATTAATGAGTTTATATCATATGCGTATATTGCTTTTATAATCCCTTTGCATATTTTAAGGGTGGGTTTGATTCTGATTCTGGTTTCTTGTTTCTTAGTTCTTAACTCCTTAGTTCCTCTTGTAGTATCATGCATTGTTTCTAAGCTTTCGGGGGGTGGTTGTGCTCCCAGGCATTGTCAATTAATTGTAGACTATAAGATGTATCATATATCCTTTAGCAATTTAGATATGAATGACGTGTAACGACATTGGTTTATTGGTTTATTGGTTTATTGTTCGCCGATCACTATTCACTATCCTTATTCTTTTCTTATTTCTATTCTTCGTCACTTGACATGTTTCAGTGACTTCTTCTTCAATTGAGTGTTACGTTTTACGTTCCATGTTCCTATAATATTATTCACTGCTCTTTTGTAGCTCTTCGTACCCCCACTCAGGATAATGTTTTGCATACTATGTTTAATTCAATTGTAGTGCAGCTGTGACAGTTGTGAACCTGTGTATTTTGAATACTTACGGTACTTTATGCAATCTTTTGTACATTAATTACCCTTCCTTAATTACAATTCTGATTCTGATTTTGATTCTGATTTGGGAAGTGTTAGTTCAGTATTGGTTAATACGGCTGGTGCTCAGGGAGGCATACGCTGCGGTAGTCCGTCCTGCATGATACAATGTCTTTATGGTTTTCTATACATACATATATGCGTTATGGTTCCTTAAATTCTTTGAATTTCTTGACCGTGGATCTCATATGACTTTCTTATATGAGTGCCTGGCTTGGTTTAGCACCTATATGCCTTTTCTATTAATTGGTATTAAAGTGGGTTTAATGGAACTGCATCATTTAAACTGACTATGGTATGAGGAGTTTAATTAATTATCTACATCGGTATACTTATTATATTGATTATATTTGGAGTGTTTTCGTTACATATTATATATACACATATGTTCATAGTAATTTTGATCTATTGTAGTGTAGTTTAGTTTTCTTGTACCTTTATATTATGATTTGGTAGTAATATGGTTGTATGTGGGGTTAATTATTGATTAGTTTTCACCACGCGCTGTATTGTATCGACTTACCTGTATCAGTATTAATATTAATACCATACTTATCGGAGCGGTATTATGATCCAGTAACAATCTAATCTACTCAATTTATAACTATTTGAATTGTTTGATCTGCCTTATGGTTTATGCCGATTTAGGTCTCATGTGCTCCCCATATTATATCAGATGGGTATTCTCTTCTCCTGTTATCCGTTAATTACACTCTACCTCCACTTCCATTGGCTGGCGGTAGGGCTTCCTGCAAATAGACTAGGATTATGTTACATTTTACATTTAATACTATGGTTAATTTCTGATGTTAACAGTTCTGTCTCTTCCTATTATTCTAATTAGGAGGTATATGTTGCTACTTATCTTTATTGATGATTTGCTCGCAATAATTTCTAATTGTTTTTTATTGCCTTCATTTGATCATTGATTGTACTCCATCATGTTCGCTTGCCAACCACGTTGAGGTTGTGGTCGCGTAAATGTTCCTGCAAGTAAATTTAAGTAACTTAATAGTTTCAATGAATGGTTTCAATTATTAGTATTACATTACGCTCACCTATTTATTTTCTTCCCAGCTTACTTTCTGGTTATACCCTATATTCTATATTTTATACTGTACCTTATTTACCTTTACCTCTGATAATAATTAGTTGCATTCTATGTTATGTTATGTTTGCTTCTCTTCTCTCATGGCTGGCTTGCTATTTGCTATCTGTCTGGCGACTTTATTTTACTTTACGGTTCACATCCTTGGTTTATTTCATTTCAAATTTATGGTTTATCTTGAGTTTAATTTTATGTGATTATATTGTGCGCTAGTGTTGAATGTTAAATATTCCTCTTCTGCTATTTGGCTGCTCGGCTGTATGTATGTACATATGTTTGACGTTTTAGGTTTTGGAGGTTTTGTTGGTCATTTGCTTATGTCCAGTTCACATATGCTCGCTTGCCTGCTTGCGTGCAATACTACTTATGTTTACTTCACAGTTTCTCACGTTCTCATATTGCTTACTGTTTCTTTTACTGTTAACTATTCATTAACTGCTCTATTGCATTAGATGCATTAGATGCATATATATATTTATTTCCCGTTTTTGTATTTGTGATATGATTTAACCAGTTTCAGTATGTTTAGTATGCTTATTATAACAGCTGTTATTGAATGTATGGGCTCCTCTATTCTGTTCATCGGCTTCATGTGCTTATTAATTCCTATTCATTATTCATTATTTATTTATTCATTCACTCATTCATTTATTCATTTATTTATTCGTTTATTCTTTACTCATTATTTATTCATTATTTATCGTTGCATATTTGGGGCATTCGAAGCGCTACTCGAAGCGCTATGCTTGTCATGAGCGTGTGTGTGTGTGTGTAAAGTATGTATGGGACAGCTCATCGAGGATTGCAGCCTACCAAGATGTGGCACAGTCAACCGGGGAAAGGACTCGCCCCGGGCCCTGGCTGTGCTGAAGAGCAAGCCCTGTTAAAACAGGTGAACACATGGCGCGATCGCCCGTTGAGCAGGAGCTCCGGTTCTTGGTCGTTACCGAAGAAAAATGGCCTGTCCTCGTGGAAGGTCAGGTGGGCGTGATGACTGCAAAGATAAGCCACATCATCATTATCAACCAACCATGGTGGACGAAGATGGACACGGCCAACTGTGGAGATACGATGTCCCAGTTCCTGGCCGTGTTGAAGAGCAAGCCCTATTAAAACAGGTGAACACATGGCGCGATCACCCGTTGAGCTGGAGCTCCTGTTCCTGGTCGTGGCCGAAGAGGAACCCCTGTCCTGGCAATAGTGCTAGGCAGGCGAAGAGGTGGCGCGGTCACGCCGGGAAGATGTCCCTCCGGTGCCGATCGTTGCAGAAGAAAAATGGCCTATTCTCGTGGAAGGTCAGGTGGGCGTGATGACATCTAGAATAAGCCACATCATCATTATCAACCAACCATGGTGGACGAAGATGGACACGGTCAGCCGTGGAGATACGATGTCCCGGTTCCTGGCCGTGTCGAAGAGTAAGCTCCTTCCCTGGCAGGTGAACACATGGCGCGACCACCCGGAATGGGCTTACTTCGGTTCCTGGTCGTGGCCGAAGAAAAATCCTGTGCCTTGCCGTACAGGTTGAAAATGTCCTACTGCTGGATCGGAGGTGCAACGGCGTGGATCCGCAGATGCCCCATGTGCCTAGCGCATGGCGTTTTTGCGGGCGGCCGCAATAACGCGAAATGCGTTGAAGTGTCGAATCGTCGTTGTGGCTCTACGCTGGTATTCCTTTATGAATTGTAACGAGTGAAAAGGTGCCGGCGGGCCACGTTAGGGGAGAGGTTTTAGTGGGTAGTATGTCCAGCCTCGGGAGTGCCCACTCTGGGTTGCCCGTCTAAGTCGCCCCTTCAGGGCTGTGGCCTACTCTTGGGCTAAACTCAACCCTTAAGGGTTGGGTTGCCAGGTTTCCCCATTCTGGCGTTGCCTCTTTGGGTTTGCCCTCACCTCATGGGCGCCAGGCTGCCCCTTCAGGGCGGACATGAATCCCACACTGCCCGGGTCCCCTCTAGCCGAATAGACGAAAAGGGGAACCAACCCGCGCGTGCGCAAACGCATTACCCCTTCCAACTGAACCAAAAAAAAAAAAGGTTTCAGGGGGACCCACGGACCTGGCCCAGTGTACTCGCTGGGCGGGGAGGTGATACCCTGACGTGGCGCGTCCCCAGGTGGCGGATAGGGGAATGCTCGCCATGCACTTTTCGGAGTGCAAGGAGGGTAGGAGTGAAATAAAATAGCTCCCGCGGACCAAACACCAAGGGACGGAAAACCCATCAAAACCTCCCCTGTGACTGGGGGATAGAATACAGAGACGGTAACCCCTGCCTGTCGTACAAGGCGACTGAAAGGGGGACGATTGCTGCTGTCGAAGTAGCTTCGCAGATGACCCGGGGCGATTCCGGTGGGATCTACGGATCCTGGCAGGGCCTCCCTTGCCGGTAAGGCCTGGGTCGGAGAGGCGACAAGGTGGCTGCAGCGTCGTTCAGTTCTCCAGCGGCCAGGCTGCGTGGCGGTCGGCTGCGGGTAGCGAACCCGGAGTGCCCATGCAATTACACCGTAACCCAGTGGTCATGTTTCGCTGGAACCGGGGGCTTGCCTTCATTGGCCGGCCCGCGAGGATGACAACCGCTAATAAAAATCTCTAGCCCCAAGCTGCGGTACGCGGTGATGAGGGCGCCGCTGAAGTCAGCGCCAGGGGTGGCTGATGGCTGCATCAGTCTCGAGCGGCCAACCCCGGGGTGTCTGTCGACCCCCCGGGTGTACTAGCCTTACCCGGGTATGGCGGCTCTGCCCGGTTGGAACCACAGACCGACCCACTCGTGGGAACACTATGGATGACTTGAAACTAAAAACGCCAACAACAACAACAAACACTGGACGGGACGTACCGGCGACGACTGCGGCTGTTCAACAGGACGCGAGACGGGAAACGGGCGCGGAGGTTATGGCGCAGCCCAGCACTAGCAGGGTAACGGATGCGCGCCGCCTATCCGTCCGATTAACTAGGGCGGTACGAGGAGGGGCCGGAGTTTCCCCGGCGGCCTCTGATGCCCCCGCATCCAGAGAGAGTGAGGTGTACTTGGACTCGGACGAGTCACTCTCCTCGGCAGTATCTCTGGAGGCACGGCGCACGAGCAAGAGGGGTCGCCCGCCGACCACGGGCCAGTACGTGTGGCTCGCGGCGGCTAAGCAGAGAGTCCTGGATGTCCAGCGCCGGGAACTTGAGCTGCTGGAGGAGAGGACGGTGCTCGATCCTAACGAGGACCCAATAGAACTGAGTCGGGGCAGCAGGTCCCTCCCGGACCCTGAGCACCTGGCGGAGGTAGTCAAGTCCCCACGCGCGACCTTATTGCGCAGTCCTTGGAGTTCTGCCGCGACATCGACAAGGTCGCGGGCGTCTCCAAGGGGCTGAAAGGGACATTTGTTCGCAAGCTGAAGATGGCCTCCCGCTACCTTAAGGCCATCCGCACGGAAGCGGGAATCAGGGCTGCACTTGCCAAGGCCGATAAAGAGGTGAAGGAGCTTCGCGAACAGCTGAAGCTGCGGGAGGAACAAGTGGCTGCCCAGGAGGGCCAAATCAACATGCTGCAAAATAGCCTGGCAGCCATTACGTGCAGGGATGCTGTCACAGAGGTGCCGGCGCTTGAAGGCCCCGGCCCATTCAAAAGGTCGGCGAGGCACAGCTCGCCGTTGTCTGGCGAAGAGGCGGGCAGGAAAAGGAGGAAGGACGCAGTGGAAGCCTTCGACTTACCGTCTTGCCCGCCTGAATGTCCCGTCGTGCAAGTCCCAATCCCAGCTGCTGCACCTGGAAAAGAGGAGGGGAAGGTTGGTGGCCTCGAGCCCGACCTGATGAGGGGATTTGCGGCTCTCTTCGATAAGGGCCTGTCGGGGCTCCGAGCGGAGTTCAAAGCCGCTATTGCAGCCGTCCAGCCCCTGCCTAAGAGGGCGGAGCATGTTAAGGGGGGTGCTGCGGCTGCGACCATCCCGACTGTATCGAGGAAGGAAGTTGAGAGGCAGGTGCGGAATAGGTCCCTGCCTGCCACGGAGCCGTTGCCGGGGCCCTCCTCAGCTCCCGGCCAACCGGCATCATTTGTGGAGGCTAGAATGGCCCGGATTGTCGAAGAACATCGGAGGACAGCGGATGGGACCTGGGTGACGGTGGTCGGCCGCCGCGCTAAAGCTGCAGAGAAGAAGGCGGCAGCGACCAAGGCCCCTCCCTCCCAGAGCTCCAAGGTGGTTGCCCAGAAGGGGCAGAAGAGAGGGGCGGCACCGGCGTTTAAGGGGCAAGGGGCCCAACCTGCCAGGCAGAAGGCCCCCCGCCATCCTCGTACTCCGGCGGTCACCATCAACCTAGCTGCCGAGGCTAAGGTCTCATACGCCGAGAAAAGCTCGGACCGGTGGCTTGGTCCTCGAGTTGCCTGGGGAGGACAGGACGGAGAAAGCTGACAAGTTGGCTGACCGACTCCGCCAGGTGTTCAGTGGCACCGAGGTGAGGGTTGCCCGCCCCATAAAAATGGGCGAGGTTAGGGTGACCGGTCTCGACGACTCGGTCACCCCGGCGGAGGTGGCGGCCGCATTGGCCGCTGCGGGGGGTTGCTCCGCTGAAGAAATTAAAATGGGGGAGATTCGCACCTCCACCCAAAGGATGGGAACTGTCTGGGCGAGATACCCTCTAGCGGCACTCAAAAAGTTATCCACCTCTGGGAGGGTTCTGGTTTTTGTGGTCCTCGGCCAGAATACAGGCGCTACCACCGCGGCCATTGCAGTGCTATCGTTGCCTGGAAAGAGGGCATGTTAGGCAGCGATGCACCTGCGAAGCTGATAGGTCCGACCGCTGCTATGCGTGAGGAGATTCGGGCTACGTGGCCAGCAAGTGTAGCGCCACCCCGCGGTGCCCCCTCTGTGCGGACCTGGGGCGGCCCGCGGGGCATCGATTGGGGGCAAAAGGTTGTGCCCCCTCCTCCTCCCAGAGGAAGAAGAAGAGTGCCGTTGAAGGGGCAGGAACAGCCCCCAAGGAACAAGCATCAAGGACTAAGCCTGCGGAGTCGAAGAAGGGGGGCAAGAAAAATCCCCTTGCCAAGTCGGCGAGTAAAAATGCCGCGGAGGCGGCTCGTAAAGCCTAGGTATGGGGCCCAAGGGCCCTATACCTCAGGCCAACTTGAACCACTCGGCCAGCGCTCAGGACATATTGTTCCAAACCCTGGTCGAGTGGAAGGCTGGGTTGGCGGAGGCCGCGGAACCGTACCGAGTCCTCGACAGACCAGATTGGTTCGGGACGAGGACGGCTCCGTGACGATTATTGGCGCCGCAGTACCCCCACAGCCCGCCCCACTGGAACGGGGCCGGGGGTTCGTCGGCGTGCTGTGGGGTGAAATAGCGGTGGTGGGGCTCTATGCCCCGCCCAGATGGACTCTCGCGCAATATGAACAGTACCTGGACCGGGTGGGGGCTTTGTCTCCCGTTGTTCCCCCCGCCCAGTGCTAGTCCTCGGGGACTTTAATGCCCATGCTTCACTTTGGGGCTCCCCGAGGACAGACGCGAGAGGCAGGGCGTTCGTAAATTGGGCGGCGGGGCTAGGACTCCACCAGCTCAATGTGGGGTCCGTTAGCACCTGCGTGCATTCCCAGGGGGAGTCTATAGTCGATCTGTCTTTCGCTACTCCCCTGGCCGCGCGTATGGTGCAGAGATGGAGGGTGATGGAAGAGGCGGTCACACTTAGTGACCATCTATACATCCGCCTCGACCTTACCACCACCGCCCGCCGCCCCTGTGGACCACCACCGCTACGATGGGCGCTGAAGAGGATGGACGAGGACGTGCTGATGGCTGCAGCCCTCGCTCTGGCCTCGCTGCCAACACCTGCCGGGCCGGCCGCGGACATTGGGGAGGATGTAGAATGGTTCCGGGGAGCCATGAAGGCGGTGTGCGACGCCGCCATGCCCCGGGCCAAGAACCTCCCCAGGCGGGCCGCCTACTGGTGGACGGGCGGCATTGGTGATCTGAGACGAGATTGTCTCGCAGCCCGTCGCCAGTGGCAAAGGGCCTGCAGAAGAAGGACATTCCGCAACCCAGCGAGGGAGGAGGATCTGTACGGGCAGTACCGAGTTTTGGAGACTGCCCTACAGGCAGCCATCAGGGAGTCTAAATCCCGGGCATGGGACGAGCTCCTAGGCTCTCTCCAGAAGGACCCATGGGGGCGCCCATACAAAATGGTGATGGGCAAACTTAGGCCCTGGGCGCCCCCGGTCACGGAGAGCCTCGACCCCCAGTTTTTGCGACGGGTAGTCGACACTTTGTTCCCACGAGAGAGGGAACACACCCGCCCCCCGCCGGACCACGAGGAGGTGGATTGGTCCGACGTACTGGGGGTCACGGAGGAGGAGCTGGCCGGGGCGATTAAACGGATGGGGGCCCGAAACACTGCTTCTGGCCCTGATGGCGTCCCCGGCCGTGCCTGGATGAAGGCTCTACGTGTCCTCGGTCCGAGATTGAGACGCCTCTTCAGCGCCTGCATTAAGGATGGAGTCTTCCCAGAACAGTGGAAGACGGGGCGGCTAGTCCTCATCCGGAAGAATGGGCGACCCGCCGACAGTCCCTCGGCCTACCGGCCCGTCGTGCTGTTGGACGTGGTGGGGAAGTTGCTCGAGCGGATTCTGGTATCCTGCCTCGTCCAGCACCTGTCCCAGGAGGGTCCCGACTTGGCCGAGTCGCAATATGGCTTCAGGCGGGGGCGCAGCACTATCGACGAAATCCAGTCGATGCGCTCCCGCTGCGACTCGGCCACGTCCCGAGGCAGGGTGGCGTTAGGCGTTAGTCTAGACATCGTCAACGCCTTCAACACCCTGCCTCACGGAGCGATAAGGGGGGGCGCTGAAACGCCACAAGGCGCCCCCTACATGAGGAGGATCGTCGGCGACTACCTCCGGGACAGGAAGATTGTGTACAGGGGCCGGGATGGCCAGATGCACGAGAGGGACGTGGACTGTGGCGTACCCCAGGGTTCTGCGAAAGGTCCCACACTTTGGGACCTGGGGTACGACCCGGTCTTGCGGGTCGAGCTCCCGACCGGTGTGAGCCTCACGTTCTTCGCAGATGATACGCACGTGTTGGCCGTCGGTCGGGGGTGGTAAACGACTAGCCGCCTCGCCGAGATTGGCGTCGCTGCCGTTGCCGCCGGGATCCGGCGGCTGGGGCTTCAGCTAGCTCCCCACAAAACCGAGGCGATGTTGTTTTACTCGCCTCGGCGTGGGGTTGCGCCACCGCCCCAGTCGGAGGTCCATGTGAGTGGAGTCGACGTCCAGGTGGGGAAGGGCCACAGGTACTTGGGCCTCCACCTGGACAGCCACTGGCGCTTCGAGGAGCACTTCGGTCGTCTGGCCCCTAGACTAGACAGGGCAAGCAACGCGCTTGCCCGTCTACTGCCCAATATCGGGGGGCCCAACGAGAAGGTTCGCCGTCTCTACGTGGGGATCGTGCGGATCATGGCCCTCTATGGTGTGCCCGTGGCGAGAATCGCCGAAAACGTGGGCAAAAGTCAAAAAATGAAATTCGGAATTCTTGAAATCTGTTTAATGGAACTTGTTCATAAGGAATGTGTGCATAATGTTCTGACACTTTTAATGATTTCATTGTTACCATTTCGCAGATATGAGCCTTCAAAGTTAATGATTTTATGAAGTCAATTTCATCGGGCAAAGTTTAACATAATGCTGTTCATTATTTTTTAACTATTTTGTTCTTTCGCTAATATTGCCACGTTATATGATCCTTTTTGAATATAATTATGTAAGTTGCACAACAAAATGTTTATTTTTAACTGTGATATAGGACGAAATAGAAAGAATGGACATATTTAATGTTTACGTATGGTAAAAGTTGTATTCTACACGGATCTACACGTTCAAATTAGGCTTAAATTAAAGCTGGAAGTTTCCTGAATAAGGATCTGTAAAAATATCTTGCGGTAATTTGCGGTCTTCTGAGTTATTCACATTTTTGTGCACACGCGCACCCTATTAGCGTACATGACACGTACGGACCAGACCGGCTTTTTGCAGCTGTTTACAGAAACTCCCTTTCTTCTTTCACTCAAATTTTCAGGGGAGGAAAGTTAGTTACACACAGTGACGAATTTGCCCGAAATCGTGGAGAAAATTAATATTTAAAAATGTGAGGTAAATTAATGAAATAAATTACAATATTACAGTTGTGGAAGGATAATAATATACTTTTTTAATGAAAAATATTGTATGTTTATATAGTGTGACTTTAAAGTTTTTTATGTATGAGGATGGTTTGGCCGAAAAAAGGAAAAACATATCTGCGAGATGTAATTCAATTTTTCGATATTGCTAATATCAACGAATCTGAAGAAGAAGAAGAAGATGATGATGATGAGAAGAAGAAACAGAAAAATAAGAAAAAGTAGAAGATGAACAGGAAAGTAACTTAGAATAATTTATGTATATAAGTATGTTTATCAGTAAATATTATCTATTTTGTATATATCAATGTATATATGTATTATATTGTGCATTTCTTTTCATTTTTCTAATTAACAATTTAAATGTAACTTTCAAGTCACACTATATAAAGATAAAATATTTTTCATTAGAAAAGTATATTATTATCCTTCCACAATTATACTATTGTAATTTATTTGATTAATTTACCTCACATTTTAAGATATTAATTTTGTCCACGATTTCGGGCAAATTCGCCACTGTGGAACGCCCTGATGGATTCCCGGCGCAGCCAGAAACTGCTGCGCCGGGCTGAGAGGAGGATAGCCATCAGGGTTAGCAGAGGATACCGCACGGTCCGCTACGAGGCGGCAATGACCCTGGCGGGAGTTGTCCCCTTCAAGTTCTAGGCGGAGGGTGACGCCAAAGACTTCTGGCGTCTGCTGCCCTTCGTCTGGACGGGATCCCGCCAGAAGAGATGACCGTAGCTGTTGCTAGGATTAGGCGCCAGGCCCGGCAGAGAGCCCTGGCTCGGTGGCAACGCGAGTTCGTCGAGAGCGGCGCCACCGCCCACCGCGTGACGGAGGCGGTCCTTCCAGTGCTCAAGAAATGGAGGAACCGCGGCCACGGAAGGCTCACGTTTAGGACCACACAGGTGCTCACCGGACACGGTTGTTTCGGTGAGTTCCTGCACTGGATCCGGGCGGAGGGGACGGCAGCATGCCATCACTGCGGGGCGGGCGGGACACCGCGCAACATACCCTGGAGCACTGCCCAGCGTTTACGCGGGCCCGTCACGCCCTGCGGTGCGAAGTTGGTGGTGATCTTTCGCCGGCGGCACTTGTCAAAGAGATGCTCGCCAGCGAGAATCAGTGGAGGGCGGTGACCGACTACTGCGAGACGGTCATCGGCCTGAAGGAGGAAGCGGAGCGGGGTCAGGACAGCACCGACCCCATCCGCAGAAGAACGAGGGGGCGTCGTCGGGGGAGACGCCCGAGCGGCGTCACCTGAGGGAGATGGCCTGGTGTGTAACATCTTCACGGCCCACCGCCCCCAACCGTGAGAAGAGGATGGGGGGAGCACCCTCTCCCACTGAAGAGGAGTTCTGTGGGGGGACACCAGTCACCCCCCGGAAGAGGAGCACCGGGAATGGGCGTTCGACCCTCCCCCAACACCGATCGCACGGCCCCGCGAAACTTATGCGGGGCCGGGGCTGGGGCCTCGGTCCCTATTGCACGCGGCCCGAGGAGTACCGTCATCGGGTGTGGCCCCCGATGGCGGCGGAGTTTGGCACGTAGGGGGAGGGCCAAAGCTAGACCCTCCCCCGAGCAAGGCGGCGTCAACGAGCCATGGGTGTTTGGGCCCCGGTGTTGTTCGTCAGAGGTCCCGGGGCCCACCCCAACACACATCGTAGGCCACCGTGGGGGTTTTAGCCGGTAAAAATCCGACACTACCCTCGGCTCCTCCCCGGAAGGGCTGGGGGCATCTTTCGAAGATTTCCCCCACGTAAAAAAAAAAAAAAGGTTTCAGGGGGATCCATTCTGGATCTTGGCTGGGCGTCCCCTGTGGCCTGGCGCATGGTGCAAAATTGGAGGGTGGCGGCGAGGGACACGCTGAGTGATCATCTATACATCACCTTCAGCTACTCCCTCCCCGCCGCCCCCCGGCCGGCGGGTCGCCCGCCACTGCGTCGCTGGGTGCTGAGGAGGCTGGACAAGGACATGCTGATGATCGCAGCCCTTGCCGTGGCCGGGCCGGTCGTGGACGTTGATGGGGAGGCCAAGTGGTTCCGGGAGGCGATGACCGCAATATGCGACACCGCCATGCCCCGAGCCCCGCGCCTGCCCACCCGGAGGGCGGTGTACTGGTGGTCGGGCGACATTGC